>NW_026634836.1:0-2322 GCF_024868665.1 Triplophysa rosa
CATCCTCCGTCGTGTTAGACTGAAGGTGGTCTCTTTCAGCACAAACACCTTCGAGTTCTTCACCCAACTGGAGCGACTGAAATATGATCAAATTCAGTTGAACAAAATCTTCATACTCAAGGTTGAGATGTGGTGTGTAAACACGTAAACATACCTTCTGTGTGACTTCCTCTAGAGATCGGAGGAGCGAGCTGTTCTCCTGCTGAAGATTAGTCTGGATCGTCTGGAGCTGCTGTGACGTCTCTGTGAGCTCTTGAGTGAGCTCGTGTTCCTTCAGCTGAGCGTCCGCCAGATCGCTCTCCATCTTCAGCAGCTGCTCTTGAGCGTCCTTCAGTTTCTCATCATCTTCATTTGATCTGGACTGAAAAGACATCAAAGCTTCTTTCTCCCGTTTCAGCTCCTCTGTCAGAGCACACACCTGAACCAGAACAACAGAAAACTATTATAAGACGAGTCTCAGCGATACTAGAAGACGGACCCCAGACAGATCACAAAAGCATAAAATCCAGGTTCATTTTCCATCTGTGCTCCACCTGTTGAGATGTTTCCTGAAGGTTTAACGTCAGCTGATTTCTCTCCTCTGTCAACGTCTCAATCTCGCTCTTTAGTGTCTCGATCTGAAGAGAAAACAACATCAGGGAGATGAAACATACAAACACACAAAATCACACACAAGAGAAATAATGAAGTCATGATCACAAACCTGTTGAAGTTCAGCGACGTTCTCCTCACTGGATCCGTGCTGATGTTCCTGCGATTCATTTCAAATAGAAACTGCATTATTACTGTGAACACATTTCATGTTTATGCAGACTGACGTCAGATAAGTAAATTACCCAGAATATTCTTGTTTCATTAAAGGGATACTTCAAAAAATGACATTTCTGTCATCATTTACTCACCTACGAGTTGTGCCAAATCTGTATAAATGTCTTTGTTCTGATGAACACAGAGAAAGATATTTGGAAGAATGCTTATAACCAGACAGATTTTGCCCCCCATTGACTCCCATAGTAGGAAAAATTACTTTATTGTTTTTTTGTTCTGGTGAACACAAAAGACGACATTCGAATAATGTAGGACAGCAAACAGTTCTGGGGCACTTTTGACTACCATTGTTTTTTTTCCTACGATGGGAGTCAATGGGGGGCAAAATCTGTCTGGTTACAAGCATTCTTCCAAATACCTTTCTCTGTGTTCATCAAAACAAAGACAATTGTACAGATTTGGAACAACTCGAAAGTGAGTAAATGATGACAGAATTTTCATTTTGGGGTGAAGTATCCCTTTAAACACATGAAACATGGCTTCACTTTCACACAATGGACCAGACAGTTATAGCTTAAATTTCGAAGACTGGTAGCATCAACATTTTTGACAAGCTGCGGTGTGCATTTTATTTTTAAATACCTTGTCATATCTCAGTTTAACATTCAGAGTAACTATCAGAGTCAGTCATCTGTTGATTGACTCCATGTAAACATTTTCAATGGAAGACAAGAGAAAGGACATTGGGACTTTGGGATTTCTTACTCTCTCAGCATTCTCCTCCAGATGTTTCTTCAGCTGGATGTTGTCGTTCTCAAGCTCCTCTACTCTCTTCTGAAGCTGATCTCTCTCCTCCGTTAAAGACGTGATGTTCACCTGGATCTTTTCTAAAGCTTCATGACATTCAGACCTGTCAGACATCAGACGGTCCTCCTCACCAGCAACAGCGCTGAACCTCTCCTCCAGCTGTCTGATCTGCAGTTAAACAAACATTATCTTCAGAAAACTGTGCATCTCAACCTTACACTGGAAACATCTGATTATAATGCAGAACGTTTTTTGTTTCATTTACCAAAGATTGTTTCTATAACTTTGACTACACATACCAGCCCTACCTGATCATCATCCAGCTGTCCATCCTCACAGTTGTCCTGCTCACGTTGGTCATCCATCTGTCCGCTGGATGATTCCAGGTCGAGTATTTTCCCTTGAAGTTCTTTCACCTTCTCTTGAGTGTCTCTGAGTTCTGCTTGAGACTCGATCATCTGTAGGGAGTAAATCATAAAACGGTGTTTGTAACCGGCCACTGCGGCGTTCATGACAAACGTGGTGACGGGAATGAGCTCTCACCATCTCAACGTTCTCCTCCACGTCACTCTTGAGCTGGTCTCTCTCTTCTCTCAAAACCTGTACTATCTCCTGCAGCTGGTCTCTCTCTTCAGTAATCGAACCGATGGCCAGACGCAGATTCTCAATCTCATCTGGATTCGTCTGAACATCCTCCGTCGTGTTAGACTGAAGGTGGTCTCTTTCAGCACAAACACCTTCGAGTTC
>NW_026634837.1:0-2313 GCF_024868665.1 Triplophysa rosa
TTAGAACCCATTATATTTTTTTATTTTGTCACTGGATGCGGCAACGCGACAATCCTATTAGAGCAAGCCGTGTGTCGCGGAGCCCGGTGTAGACAGGGTGTAAGATCTCAGTAGCCCCAGCACTATTCTCTAGGACAAATTCTGTCTTGTCTAAAGTGATTAACAAAGTGTGGTTTCTCTAACAGCATGATTTACAGAAATGAAACAAATGTCTTAATGACATGGAAACAGTGTAAACCACAGTGGTTTGGCAGGTGAACTAAGAAAAAACAATTTCTCAATAATTCAGTATTGTGAATGTCATCAGCAATTTTGCAGAGGAGGGCAAGAATGCTTAGCCATCCAAGGGTTGTATGAAAACCAGGGACAATTCTTTGTTTGTGTGTATATATACAGTATATATATATACAAACAGTATATATACTGTATTTATATATACAGTATGTGTGTGTCCCCAGTATGCCGGAATCAAACCAGTTCCAGCTTAGATAAAAATACTATGTCAGTTTTGAGCAAAAGTAGCCTATTGATTTTTTATTTCAATCTATGTTTGGGTAAAATCTGGACATAATGAACTGTTGGGTTATAAATTAACATGTGCTGGGTTGTTTTAAAACCAAATGCTGGGATGTTTCAACCCATGGGTAAAAAAAACTCAGCATAAATTCATAAACCAGCGGTTGGTTCTGTCCATATTTTACCCAATGGGGGTAAAAACAACAGATCTTTTAATCAAGTGTAGGCAATCGAATATTAATTTCCTTTTTTTAAATGAAATATAACTCTCCCCATGTAACATTGTAGCGCGCAGATGGCTTTCCTCTTCTATCAAAACGATCTGACGAGCCAACAAAGTCTTTTTGTAGCACTTGTCTACATGAAAGCATTTGTTTAACTTTGTGCAAGCCACACATTTCCACATTATGGGCTTCAAGTTCTAAGATGTGGAGCTGATATGTGGGTCTTTTCCATCTACAAAGGGATTTTGATGCATACCCCCTCCCAAAACCCCTGTCGTTTTTTTGACCATCTCACCTCTTAAATTTGGCCTCCTTTCATTCCAGGGCCACATTATCTTTAGTCATTAAAAAGCAGCTATCAATTATTCACATCCTGCCTCTTAAACATGAAAAAAATCAAACATTTTAGCAGGATGTTCTTTTGGCTAGCTAAAGGCACTTGAATATTTCAGTGCAGGAGAGATTTGAATATCTATATTTTAGCTTGTGCCCAAAACTGAACCTCTGCGAGGAAACTTTGTGGAAACTCTTGCAAACTTTCACTTGTAAGCACAAAAAAGCACAGCATAATTTCTAAGATTTCTGGAGGCAAAATGGGGTTTAAACTCTCCAATCGTGAATGTGTTTTGCTCACAAACACTCATTAGTTCTCATTTAACGAAGATGTTGTGGTTAGTGAACACCTTATAAAAGCTGTATGAGAGTAAATATTGTATGATAAGCAAAACAAATTTACACATCATGTGTCAAGAAAATGTGCTGGAGATGAACGTCCAGGTTAAACTATCTACTTTTTTTATTGGAGACTTGCGAACATATTTTTTCAACTGTATGTGCTTGAATGCACTCCCACATTATTGACTAACACTTCTTAATCACACTAGTGTGGAAATGTGCTATATGTAACTGTGTACAGATGTGTTTGGAGACATATAGCATGCTTTTAGATAGATATGATCGGTCTAATGGCTATGCTTTCTGAGCATGAATTCATACAATTGTGTGCGTGTTTGTGTGTGTGTAGTCTCTGAATTTAGTGCTGTTTCTAATACACTTGGCTGCAGTAGTGTTATTAATATTCCATCTTTCCATCCGTCTCTTGGTAATTTACAGAAAAACATTGTACATTTTATATAGATAGATTGGATGCTAACAAATTAATTAATTTGTCAAGCTAAAACAGGAGAGGAAACAAAGGTATGGAGAGACCATCAGTGTGCACGTGTTTTTGTAGAGAGAAAGAAGGAAAGCGATAACACATGTTCCTCTGCTGGGTTTCATGTGGCGAATGAATGAGAAAATAGAGCTGGGTCTGTAAATAGAACCAGCTGAATTACTGTGCATATATACATGCATATAAGTGATTCAATGCACCACATTTACGGTGAATTCTAAACTGAACCGAATTCTAAAACTTTCCTTGAAGATCTTCAATGTTAAATCACCAATTATGATACATTCGTTTGTTAGATCATTATAATTTATCTGTATGTATTCACACATAACATTGCCCCCATGTCTACACAGGACGCGACCGGCATGATGCGACACGACAAAAGATGTAAGAAACGCT
>NW_026634838.1:0-2303 GCF_024868665.1 Triplophysa rosa
CACATGACAAAGAAAGCTGATCCTGATTGGTCCTCTTGTGTGCATTCAAAGTGCTGATTGGCTCTTGCAGATAGTTAAAGCACCAAATTATAATTCGATTTTGTAGATAAAACCTTGTTTTCTTAAAAAAGTCCCAAAATAAAATAAAAAAACATGGCATAATGTAAATAAATTGTCACAGAATAAGAATGTGACTAACTCAATTTTTGAAATTAATTCTAAGGCGACGGTTTGTCAGTTAAAGGCACTAAGACAAAAAATGCCTGAAAGACCATGTGCAAAGAAATGTGCGCACCTACTTAAAGGGAATGATAAATCCCACCAGACAAAACCAACCTACAGAGGTTTGCAATTGATAACTCCGGCCTGCCATATTTGCATTCGAAAGCACCAAAAACTCGGAGGTCTCTTTGAGAGTCCATTTACTTCGGTCTGATCCTCTCCCAACCTCGCTTACGTGCCACTAACAACGGCCTTATTTCAAGTTCCCGGATAGCAATTTGTATTCAGGACAAAGCCCTTCCCTCCACTTCATATAGGCACTGTAGATCTCCCCACCTCTTTTCCCCTCGATACAGCTGGAGAATGACTGCACGCTGTGCGCGACGGTTCCGGCCTCAGGAATCAGAAAATAAGGTTCTTTTATCCTGTGGTTCGCTCAAGCTTACAGTGATAAAGTACATTGCCCAGGTAGGAGCGCAAAGGTCGGTTTCAGGTCGGGAATTTAGCTCCTGATCCTTTTTTTTGGGCCGCAATGCAAACTGAGGTAAACACATCAACACTGGCCTTCAACTCCAATGATCCTCAATTGTGCCAGTCAAGAGAAACTAATCCATGAGGCAAACATATTTGCTTATTAATAAATATACAAAATGTTAGAAATAATATATTTCAAGTGATAGTATACACAAAGCACAAAAGAAGATATTTTAAAGAATGTTGATACGCAAACAACATTGGGGCCACGTGGACTTCCAATGCATGGACACAAAACCACATTTCTCAAAATATCTTCTTTTAAGTTTTCCAATTTTGCTTTTTGCTTTTTCCAATTATGTTTTCTGGTCAATGGTTATATAAATATCTATAAAGCAGGGTGGCAGATGCAATCAGTGATGATACAGGCTTTATTTCAATCCAATTTAATGATAAGACTTTACACAACATTTACCCAATTCACCAAAAATGGACACGGTCAGGCTGTCAGTTAATGGGCAACACTAATCATTCTAAAACCGTCAAGCACATTATAGGCCTGGCCCATATTAGAAAAAACAACACACCATTTTGGATGGTAGAATAATGTTCACTACACAAATGTTTACACCATTTTTAGGATGTGTATGTTTGATGACACACAGACATGTTGAGAAGATAACTCCTGAATGCAGGGTTTTGCCGCCTCAGACAAAAAAATGATCAAATAAATAAAAACACAGCGTGCATTCAACAGACTGTCATTTGTAACTGCAGTTGCGGCATTACGCCACAGTGGAGGCGCTGTTTCGAGCGAGGCGCTGAAGAGTCGCAGTACAAGAGCTATTAGGCGCTGTATTAGCTGTTTCACAGCTGTTCAGGTGAATATTGTTTCTTTTGCATCCAAGTACGTTCAATTTCTTGAAAAGGTTCCTTAAATGAACGTGCTGTACATCATTGTAATGTTTTAAGCTGTGCACTTGGATCGTTGAATCAGCGTTTACTGTAAACAGCGAGTTCGCCAGTATGAACGCACATTGTGATCAGAACGACTCGCCAACAAATGACTCATTTGAACCGATTCGTTTGAACAGTTGAAACTATTCAGTCTCTCACAAGCGAATAAAAGATATCAGTGAATCAAGAGAATGCAGGATGTGAATGAGATTGGCTCATTTATAGTTAAACTGGGTCATTCTGTTGGCTATTGTGGGCTGAAAAGTTAGTTGAAATGATAAAAAAAAGTTACATTGGATTTTAAGCAACTTTTCTGTTGGTTGAATAAATGTAATATTTTAAATATCTTAATAATTGTCATTTTTGTCTTATTTTTGAACTTTTATATGTTGTTTGTATTGTTTGGTTAAGCCACTTAAAAATACGGTAGGCCTACCAGGATGGCACAACTTTCGCCTCACTTTGAGCCAGAAAAAAAACCCCGTGAATGTCATTCCCGTGCCTTAACAAGCATAAAGTCTTCTCCCCCAATGAGTCTGTTTGATGAATAAGACTGAACCGGCCTCTTAAAAATAATCAATGTCGTTCCTGATTAATGTATTCCTCAATTCTATATTAACAGGCCGCTGACCTTTAACCTGTAAGCCCCC
>NW_026634839.1:0-2284 GCF_024868665.1 Triplophysa rosa
GAGATGAGATCTCAAATGTGGGTTTCTGTGTTTAACAGAACAAACAAACCATTAGCAATTATGCCTGCGATAAGTGTTAGATCACAGATATAATTATCTAAATGATACCCATGTCAGTTTAGTCAAAACAGTAACATATCAACAGCTGTGCTTCCTCTTTGCCTTGAGCGCAGACTTACGTTGGTTATTCAATCCTAAAGAATTGAAGGAAAAGCTTTGTAATTTCAATCCTTTGAAGGTCTTCCTTCTATTCAGTGGTCTGTCCTGATGAAACAGTAAACATCTAGCCTGTATCTATATATAGTTTCGGTGAAATCTTTGTTACCTCAGTGTTATTTTTTCCCAATGACTCACACTGAATGTTTTCAGGTATTTAATGAACATTTAATGTACCAATTGTTGCGAAATTACTGTCAACAAGTTGAAGAGCCGGTTGTTCTTTCAGCTTTGCAATTTTTTTGCGATTCCTTTAGTAAAAAGACAAGGCTCTGTTTTTTTCCTTGATAGTGTGTGTGTGTGGGGTGGGGGTCTGTAAACTCCCGCCTGATTTTCTCCATCTCGCATTCCTTCGTGGGACCTGCCTCACCCCACACCAGAATCCAGACCTGCCCTGTTTCCCATCCCTCGTAGCTCATAACATTTATATCTCTCACAGCACGAACAGAGTTTTCCGGAAAGCAGGCCAGAACAACCTTTGAGTCACGTAACCGCTGAGACGCACGTTGTAAAGGAACACACCCTGTAGCATATCTCAAGAGTTTTATTGAGGAATCTGAATCTGTATCTGTTTCATTAAGTGCTCAACTGCCTTTCAATCTGTTTAAGGCAAATCTCCTTATTTGACAATCCATGTTTCTTTGTAATGATCTGGACCAGTATGTTTTGCAATAACAGAACCGGTTATACTGTGTATCCTCAACATTTCTAAGCATTTTTTTAACACTCCACAGCAGAACACCTTTACCCTATACACAATCTCAAGAAGGAGAACAAACAATTAAGGTTCACTAATGTAACCATGTAGTGGTTACTTTTGTCCGTAACTATATTCAGAGCATATGAAATATTACAGCAGACAGCTTTACTTACCTGTTTTTCACTCCTTTCTGCTTCGGCTGAGACGATGTCATGCCCTTTGTGCTCGCTGACAGTACAGATGGCACAAACACACATCTGGTCCGTGCGACAGAACAACTCCAGGCTCTTCTGGTGCTGAGGGCAGATTTTACGGTCCAGGTTCCCCAGTGCATCCACCAGTTTGTGCCTCTTGAACGTGGCAGACTCGTAGTGAGGCTTCAGGTGTTTTTCGCAGTAAGAGGCGAGGCAGTTGAGGCAAGACTTGACAGCCTTAAGTTTTTTACCAGTGCAGAAGTCGCAAGGAACATCTCCGTGGCCGGCGTAGCTTCCATTGCTGGCGGGCATCAAATTGAGGTTCAAGCCTGTCTTCTTGATCTTCTCGGCAACTTTGGTGAGGGTAGCGTTTGGCCTCAGGACGGGTCTCTGGGTGAACGTGATCCGACACTGAGGGCATATGTAGATGCCTGTGTAGTCAGCTTCATTCCAGTATCCGCTAATACAGTCCATGCAGAAGCTGTGGCCGCATGGAATCGCCACCGGGTCCCTCAGTAGCTCCGTACATAGAGGGCAGTTGAAGTAGTCTGAAGATATTTGTTCAGCCATTATTTTAACACATCTATACAAAAAAACCCGCCTGAAATGTCTGCAAGATGTGAGAGAAGGAAAAGAGAGAGACGCAGAGCTCTGCACAGATGATGTTTTACTACGGACAGCCTTGAAATTCTGAATTCCACAGGTTATTAATTAAAGGAAGGAAAACCCTCCCCTTTGTACTGTGGGAGTGTGTGCGAGAGCGAGTGTGTGCGAGAGAGAGAGAGAGGGGACGGGTGGGAGGGACACAGACAGAGAAAGATTAGGGCACAACCCAGCTCTGATAAACTGGTTGAGCCAGGACGGCAGGAGGCTTGAGCGAGAGACATGTAGTGGGTTGAGGGGAGGGGCAAAGGGGTGGAGTGAAAGACATCGAAGAAGAAAGGTACAGTTGAGAATGAAGGAATTGTAGTACAAAGCAGGACCATCCAAGATGAAACTTAAACATGAAAGCGCTCTCACACGTACACAGACTGAGTTTTGTTTAGTCATTAGCTGAAGGGCAAGTATACCGGTTACCCTATACCACAGTCTGTTAATAATTGGCCATTTTTTGCTCTGCACTTGTGTGTGTGTGCATGTGTGTGTGTGTGTGTGTGTGTGTGTGTGTGTGTGT
>NW_026634840.1:0-2280 GCF_024868665.1 Triplophysa rosa
AAATACGAACAGGTAACATCCAAAGGGCAAAACGAGAACAGGTTAACATGACACAGGAAACAACAAGACCAGGTAACTAAACATCACATACGTACCTCAATAACTGACCATGAACAGAGGCAAGGTGATTGTATTTGTAGTGTCCGGGTAATGAGTCTGATGGCAGGCAGGTGCAGAGACAAAAACGAAGGACAGGTGAAACAGTCATAATGGGGGAGTGCGTACAAATGAACGTCCATGGGCAAAAACAGGGGAAAACAGGCAAAAACGGGAAAAACTAGGCAAGGGACAAACGTGTTACAGTATTCCCCCCTTCCGGAAGGTGCGACCTCGCGCCGAACCAAAAACAGGGAGGGGGGGTGGGCGTCCTGGAGACTCATGGAGGACCTGGGGAACATGACTGGGAGTCTCCAGGACGTCGCCACAGTGCCGATAGTTTGGGAGGCCTGGAGGGAACCGGCCGCACCGGAAGCCTGAAGGGTGCCGGCCGCTCGGGAGGTCTGGAGGGTAACGGCCACACCAGAGGTTTGGAGGGTGCCGGCCGTACCGGAGGTCTGGAGGGTGCTGGGTGTTCGGGCGGCCACGGAAGTGCAGCCCGTACTGGGAGCCCGACAGTTAGTGGATTCGGGAACGGGGCCGTGGTCGTGACGTAGGGAGACGAGGAACGGGCTAAAGGCTGCTGTGAAGGTCTGGCTGGGGAAGCAGGAGCTGACAGAGGCAGTGGCGGTGTTGCCAGGGAAGCAGGGGCTGATGGATGCCGTGGTCATGGTAAGGAGGCATGCTCGCGTTACCACAACCACGGCACTAGAAGCAGCCTTGCTCTTCCCCGGTTTGGTGGTCTGGAGCGGTAGTACCGGGATGGCCACAACAGACCGGTACTGCGCCCCCCCAAAAAAATCCAGGGGAGGCCTCCCGGTCGTCACTACTGCCCAGACGCACGCCACCGCCACTGCCAAGGTTTCCACAGCGGCGACCTCGGGTAAGTCCGTTGGGACTGGGCTGGAGGGTCCTGAGGAGAGCTCAGGGAATGCTTCTGGGAAGCAGATAGCTGACGACTCTGGGAGTTCTGGAAGGCCGGACAGGACCGGTTCGAGGATCTCTGTAAGACCGGGCAGGACCGGCTCGAGGATCTCTGGAAGACTGGGCGGAACCACCTCTAGGATCTCTGGCAGGCCGGACAGGATCGGCTCGCGGATCTCTGGAAGACCGGACGGGGCTGGTTCGGGTATCTCTGGAAGACTAGACGGGACTGGTTTAAGGATCTCTGAAAGTCCGGGCAGAACCGGCTCACGGATCTCTGGCAGGCCGGACGGGACCAGCTCGAGGATCTCTGGCAGGCCGGACGGGACCGGTTCGAGGATCTCTGGAGGGCTGGGGGGAAACGGCTCTAGGATCACTGGCAGGCCGGACGGGATCGGCTCGCGGATCTCTGGAAGACCGGACGGGACTGGTTCGGGGATCTCTGGAAGACTGCACGGAACTGGTTCAAGGATCTCTGGAAGTCCGGGCGGGACCGGTTCGCGGATCTCTGGAAGACCGGGCGGGGCTGGCTGGAGGGATATCGGAAGGCCGGACGGGACCGGCTCTAGGCACTTTGGGAATCCGGTGCGGCGACGTGGTCTACGGCGGTGAGGCTTTGCGGAGAAGTGCGGAGCGGGTATGGGGTGAGCCGATCCCCCGCTATTGACTGGCTCTGGATGATAATCGCTCAAGCCCTCACCAGTGTCCCCGACACGGAATTCAGAACCCGCTGATTGGAGGACTAAATTAATAAATTCCTCCAGCAGGTACCCCACCGCGTCGGGGAGCATGAGAAGGGTGAGCAGATCATCATCCAGACCCATCAGAAAGGAGCGGTTTAGGTAGGGATCAGTCCAACTCACTCGATAGCACACATCGACGAACTCCTCCGCGTACCTCTCCAGAGGCCGGTTAGACTGTTTCCAATCCCACAGCCCGGCCTCTGAAGAGAAAAGATCGTCCAGTCCCAAAAGTGCGATCATGGTGGTTTTGTTGAGTCAGTTAGTCTGAGACGTTGTGATGGGCTGAAGACAGACACGGAGACAAACTGAGGTAGTGTTGATCCAATTTATAAGGGTAAGTGAGCACAAATGAACATCCAAGGGTAACAAGCAGGGTATACATCCAAGGGAACACGAACATGTAAACATCCAATGAAATACGGACAGGTAAACATCCAATGAAATACGAACAGGTAACATCCAAAGGGCAAAACGAGAACAGGTTAACATGACACAGGAAACAACAAGACCAGGTAAC
>NW_026634841.1:0-2268 GCF_024868665.1 Triplophysa rosa
CAGGACGTTCAGTGAGATGGATGTAAGCGTCAGAGCCAAATGTGTTGTGGTTGTGTTGTGCTGCATGTGTTGGGGTTGATCATTCTCCTCTGTCATGTTCTGATGGGCAGTTTCTGTTAAAAGCAAGAATTTTACAGTTTAATCTTTTTGTAGACACCAAAGTCAATGTCTTTTTATTGTCATATATACAAGTATGATGAAAAACTTTTTTTAAATGCTTCTTTCCAGACTATATACAATAGATGTTTACTGCTATAATGCATGAATAGAGAAACAGGTGTAAGCTAAAATTACAAAATGTATAGGAATTGCATTGCTTGGTAATTCTTTTGATGAAACTAAATGTAAAAAAAGGTTTATTTTAACTGTACTGTACAGTAGCACAAATGATCACTTTGAGGTTTTAATACCTTTTAAGTGTATTTAAGATATTGGTTGGGGTTATTTTAGAAACACTTACCAGTGGTATAAAGTTTAGTCCCATTGCTGAGTTGTAGACCTGTTGTGTCTACTTTTTCACAATAATATATTCCTAATTCATCTTTTGTTATATAACTAATAAATAAACGACTTAAAGTTTTTGATGAATATTTGCTTTTGAGTCTTTGATCAAAAAATGCAGGTTTTATAGAGTCTGCTGTAAAAGTACGAAATATCAGCGCTAGAGATTCTGGCGGTTTCATGAAAACCCAATAAATGTCTTTGTTATCAAGCTCACAGTCCAAAGTCACATTTCCACCTAAAATCACCCGTTTATCACTTAAACTCTCTGTAGTTTGACAACAAAGCAGTAAATCTGTGAAGAAAACAACACAAACATCATTCACATAATTTCACACATTTCACAACCTGCAAAAATGTCAAGACCTCAATTAATGACAGATGAACTTACAGAGCAATAAAGGCGGTGTGGTCTTCATTCTGTGAGCGTTTAACTCTTCTGCAGTGAGCTGCAGGTTGACTTCGCTCTTACTCTATCAGGAAGTGTTATGACAGAGTCAGAAAAACATGAGAAGGAAGCCATCAGTCCCACTTGCAAAGAGGATGTGAAACCTGAACTCGCTTTGACCAAACCGCTTTACATTGCCATTGAATTATTTCAGCAGGCCAAAGGTACAAATGTGGAGATGAAAGTGACTGCGTTTCACGTGTTTTGAAACTAAAAGCAATTCTTTTCAAATGAAACTTTAAACGTTAATACAAATGTTCACGTGTCATTTTCAGATCATTATACACCCAAGAATCGTCTCTACATCCAAAGATGTTTCACAATCATAAGTCAGATGACCATTTTGATCAAGTTGAGGCGACAGATAACACGCGTTCAAGCCTTATCCTGAAATCTGTTGCACAGCTTTGCAGCTTCTTGGACAACACCAGCGTGTGGTTTTGTGACCAAAATTCACACCAACATGTGCGTTGGTATACCAGCATTTTGCAACCCAGACAGCTCTTATAGTGACGTCCTCCGTGAACTTTATTCAGAGTAGATTTTATTTAATCTTGGATGTATTTATGCCACTGAAACCATAAACTGTATAAGGTTTATGCATTCATCACTGATTTATTTTGGGAATTTGTGACTTTATGTACTATAACTTATAACACACTCAGGAGCAGACCAGAAAGCTATAGGTGTACATAAACATAAAGAAAGAACCAAGTCATGTTTACAAAACTGTATTTTTTATTATTATTATTAACTCCATGTTTTTATTAAAGTTGTTGAAAAACATATATAAACATTTTGATTAAGAGTGTAAATGTTTTTATTGGTTCTGTAGGTTTCCGTATGTCATCTTTTGTCTTCCTAAGTTTGTTTTCTTCATTTTGTTATTGGCTTGTGAGATAAAAGCGCCGTCGGTCTCGATGAATGCTATTCATACTGACAGAACTCCACTTCAGTGAACTACATGAACAGAAAATAGACATCATTCCATTTCCATAAACACTTTCGTTTTTAACACAATAAGTGTTTTATAAGTGAGAGTCGGTGTTACCTCTTCTGTATTCAGGTCATCAAACTGCTTTTCTTTGACATTCTGATATGGTTTTCCACTTTTTCTAGACAAACCTAAAGTTAAAGAATTTTCCATCGAAATGTCCATCGAACAATCAAACAACAAATTTGGCACCACAAATGTTTCTATTGTATTATATATATTATACATTGCTATGTAATTGTGTTTTTTTATTAACGGAAGTCAGATACCTATTATTGTAATAAACAGCAGGACGTTCAGTGAGATGGATGTAAGCGTCAGAGCC
>NW_026634842.1:0-2262 GCF_024868665.1 Triplophysa rosa
GACACAGGGCAGGTGAGAAACATTAGACACGGCAGGGAAGCAATACATGAAACGAGAGGGGCGGGGCCAATGACGAGACACGAGAAAACACATGATAAGTAAAAAAACATAAACAACTCATGGCTTTCTCACATAAAACCTAAGGGCTCTGTCCCTATCCTGCCACATGACTAGAAATACAGAACCAAGAATGCAGGACCGTGACAATATCTCACAGAAAAGGGAGTTCAGATACTGAACTCCCTTTTCAGATATTGTCAACTAAATTGAGATTGCAGAACGAGCTTAAGTGCATTAAATGTAATGTGTAGAATTTATAATTGATATCAAATTAATAATAAAATTGTAAATTATAAAGTATTTTTTTCTGAGATAAACAGAGAATAAAGCTACTTACTTCTGTTTGTTTTGTCACCATGTGGTGACAGGCAGTGGAATGGTCAACAACCTACACAGCAGCAACTATGTCGCATACATATGCCCGCAGGAGAAAACGATATGACACATTCAAGTGGAGGTGTATCACACCGGCTTCCTGAAAAACAGCTAAAAATATCTCACCAGTGTTATCTTTCTGCTTCTCTCTATCTCTCAATATATTATCCCTTGATTATACACTAATAAAATAATTTCATTTTTAGTTTGTGAACACCTACACATTTGTGAGGCATGTAGGCTTACACAACCCAACTTATGTAATACAGTTAAAAAATGCTCTGGTTGTTCCAAACATTATATTCATGTGTCTGTTTAGTGTTTCCTAAATGAAGTGCTAGAAATGTCCAATTCTACTTCACCTCAGGGCAGATTTTGATTACACTGGTTTGCCCAGCAATTACTCTCTTTAACAGAACCTTGACAAATGAAGTCTTGACATAATATGTTCTATTTGGGGCACCTAGATAGAATACACTGTGTTTACAATACAACACCTTTAGATGTTTATATTTCTAATTACTAAGGGTATGCATGGTAAAATCGGTTTATTCTATGTAAGAACACCCCATTTATCAGACTCAACTAACTTTTTGCATTTGCACCTACATTAAAAAAAGGTTTAGTTTTCTAGTTTGACTCAGTTTATTGATTCAGTAAACGCAGTCATTAAAGATCTTTGCATGATGTTAGGATGTATGAGTTGGTAATTCAGGAACCTGGGTTCAAGGTAGGTGGGTTGTTGGGCTAAGGGATGTTTGGAAGCCAAACAATATTCAGAAAAACAAAGGAAGCCATTAGTGCTGCTATTCAGCATAAACATCTGCTTTCTGCTAGAGTGCATGAAGGCGAGACAAGCTATTCACAGAGGACAGCAAACACAATGGTGGGAGTTGACCTGACCCAGACTGAAGGCAAATATTGTGAGCTCCATCACTGCCATGTTTGATTGGATCATCTACATGTTGTTTTCATTCCCCTTGAGTCCCCTCAAAACTTGTATCGATGGAATGCTGAAACCTACTGTAGCACTATTTGAACTCAAGTAACCATTTATTTAACTTAAAGGTCATATCTTCTATCTATCCATTCTTCAAGCTTTCTTGTCCTATGTAGTTTGTGGAGCAGCTAGAGCATATCTCAGCATCTCGGACAGATGGCCTGTGGTCATATCGTACTTTCATCATACTTTTTATTTTATTTAATTCAAATTATTAACTACAACTTTACGTATACGTTTCATCAACTTATTTTTTAGATTTGTAATCTTTTTGATTAGAAATATTATGACTGTCAAAATTGAAGTTGTGTTGCTTTTATTATGAGTGGTATCTATAAGCTAGTGTGCAAAACACACATCTATATGTGATAGTTTAGTCAAAATTAAGGAACATAACAAGTCTTTAGCCAAAAATAGAAGATACCAAATTGATTAAATTATTTTTTCACAAGTTTGCCTACCCATTATAGATAATAAAAACAAACTTGGCTTGCTGTCCTTGAAGGGGGCTCGAACCCGAGGCTCGGCTTGAGCTCCAAAATGAACCTCCCTTATAACAAAACTGCACAGAGGAAGAATTAGAACAAAGCAGGAGTAGATGGGCAGGAGGAGGGATGCTAGAGGAAGTCTGCCACTTTTATACACTCTAAAAACAGTTATGCTAAAAACAACACATTTTATGTTCAGTTAAGGACACACATTAATGTTGTATTTCAAACAGCCCAGGAGGAGATCAGTTATCGGCAACAGTTTGACAGCCTCGACGTTGTAAAAAGCAAAGATGAGTAAAAGATAAACAACGGTGCCATGCACCAACATGAAGTCTG
>NW_026634843.1:0-2246 GCF_024868665.1 Triplophysa rosa
TGTTGTGAAATAAATGACCATGGAACATTAATTTGAGCTGAACTTGTTTTATTAGCTTATTAGTTTACTTCTAGAGAAAACAGTAATACATGACAGTGAAAAATGACTGAAAATTAATCATGACACATGTTAGTGTGCCCCCTAAATGCATAAGTGGCTCCTGCCTGGCCCCCCCAGTTACAGTAGTCTAGAACCACCACTGTCTCGCGCTGCACGAAGAGACGCATCCACGGAGAGACACGTCTGACTTTAAAACTGCACAGCTCATGCTGCACGGAGAGACACATCTAAAACGGTAATTTTAAAAGGGAAGAAGATGCGCTTGATTTATAACTGCGCAGCTCGCAAGTGACATCACAGACCAACTAATCGATAATGAATTTCATTATCGATTATTATCGATTTTATCGATTAGTTGTTGCAGCCCTAACCGTGTCTACACCGGACGCAACAGGCATGACACGACATGACAACCTGCTTGTTCTTTCGCCTGATTCACACAGGGCTTCAGCGTCAACGCTTGAAGTAGGGCGTGTCTGAAGCGTGGCCGACGCGATCGTCATAGTGACAACAGCCAATCAAATTGTTCTCCGGTCTTGTATAATCGCCATTGGCTAGCGCCTGCACTAGGTTATTTGCAGGCGATCTGATTGGCTCACGCCTGCGTTGGCGCTTGAAAAGTTGAGAAATGTTCAACTTCTTGCCGCGAGCAACGCCAGTGAAGTGACGCTGACGGACCCAAAATTCAGTTCTGCAACGCATGACGTCACCCATTCAAAGTAAATGAGAAGCGTTGACGCTGACGCCACGTGTGAATGTGACAAAATTTTAAATTGTAATAGTTCTAATGCGTTTCTAATGTAATTTGTCGTGTCGCGCCGGGTGTAGACACGGTGTTAATAAGAGCTTGTCATAACTCTGCTAAGGCACTGCTAAATCATCACAGAATTAAAAATCATAGCCAAATATTGGCTGATTGAAACACCTTTGTTCTAGAGAAAACTCCATTGGTCAGCTTCTAAAATAAATAATGTTTTTCAATTCATAATTCAACAAAATTTGAAGGTTTTGGAGTGTCCATTGTGAAATAAAAATATATTTTTATGGAGAAGACCTTCAGATTTTAGCTAGGTAGTTCAGTACAGTATGCCAATCTTTTGAAAATTTTGTTTTTATGACCACTACAATCATACAGATGTTCATTTCACATCTCAAAAATGTAAAAATATTTACTGATTTATATCTACTGTATATGTACAGTGGCTTGCAAAAGTATTCATCCCCCTTCATTTTATTCACATTTTGTTATGCTGCTGCCTTATCTTAAACTACTTTAAATGATTATTTTTTTACATTAATCTACACTCCATGCACAATAATGACAAAACAAAAAACTGATTTTTGACAGCTTTGCAAATTTATTAAAAATAAAAAACAAAAATAAGTACATTGCATAAGTATTCATACCCTCAACTCAGAAAATGGTTATAGCACCTTTACAGACTCAAATCTTTTTGGGTATGATGTGAAAAGCTTTACACATCTGCATTTGGCAATTTTCTGTCATTCTTCTCCTCAGATCCTTTCAAACTCTGTCAGGTTGGATGGAGATCATCAGTAGACAGACATTTTCAGGTTTCTACAGAGATGTTCAATTGGGTTCAAGCACTAGCTGGACATAGACAGAGTTGTCCATAAGCCACTCTTGCATTGTTTTAGTTGTGTGCTTAGGATCATTGTTATGTTGGAGAATGAACCTTCTGCCCTGTCCGAGGTTCTGAATGTTCTTGGCTAGGTTTTCATGATCATTATCTCTGTATTTTGTGTACAGTCCCTGAAGCTGAAAAACACCCCCACATCATGATGCTGTTTCCACTACACTTTACTGTTAAGACTGTTGAGCAGTGCTTGTTTTTCTCCAGACATGATGCATGAATCTGAGATTCATCAGACCAGAATATCTTTTTTCTGACAGTTTGAAAGATCCATTGAAGTACGTTTTTGCATATTTCAAGTTTCCATGTGTCTTCACTGAGCAAAGGCTTGAGTCTGGCCACTAAACCATAAAGCCCAGATTGGTGGAGTGTTGCAGTGATGTTTGTCCTTCTGTGAGTTTCTCCCATCTCCATATATGATCATGGAGCTCAACCAGAGTAATCATCAGCTTCTTGGTCACCGCTCTAACCAAGACCCTTCTCCATCGATGGCTCAGTTTGGACAGGAGGTCAGCTCAAGTAAGAGATCTG
>NW_026634844.1:0-2236 GCF_024868665.1 Triplophysa rosa
ATCACACTAGTAAAAAACTGTCATCCTTACAATTGCATATCGTAATTTGCTAATCCCATGTGTTTTGAGATCTTGGGCTTCTTAACTTTCTACAAGATACTACAAAATAATTTACATATCAAACCCTTCAGACTTCTTATGTTGCTTGCAGGTTACCAAATAGAGCTGACATTCAAGCATGATGATGGATCTTACAGCCTTCACGGAATGAGAGATGCCTCTGGTAACACTTGGTAAGTTTCCCTAGAAAGACAATAAAAACATTCCGCTGCATGCATTGTGTTTTCTGTTTGGATTGTGATCTCCTATCATTTTAAAGCGCTTATTAGGAAGTCCACGCTGAATTAGTTTACAATGAATTTAGAAAGGTTATCCACAACCTAATGAAAAATGAAATACAAACAGGTAAACCATCAATGCAGGTCAAAAAACATACAAAAATTCAGCCCTTGGCGAAAACGCCATTTAATGAAGAGGTTTACATACATAAATGAATTCACAAATGAATAATTTAATTTTTTTTAATTCATGAGTAATGAGTTTTCTCATTGCCTGAATGGGCTGCATCAGCATGACTCCCTTTTGAACACAGCCAATGAATTTCTTCAAAATATTAAAGCAGGTGAGATCATGATTTATTAGATCATGGACATTTAACAGTATTTTTTTGTTATCAGGTTAACTGCATTCGTAATGAAGACATTTGGAGGGGCAAAGAAGTATGTATTCATAGATCAGACACATATCGACCAGGCAAAGACTTGGTTGAGTCAGCAGCAGCAGACAAATGGGTGCTATGCCTCAGTGGGCCCATTCGTTTACAGTTTAATGAGGGTGAGTACAGGAGAGAGAAAGAAAACAAAGCTTAAATTCTCTGTCCTGCATAAAGGGCACAACCTAGTAATAATAAGTTTGATTTATTAACACATTGTTTGTGTTATGCTAGTAAACACATCATGTGTCATTTTACCACATTAGATGTAATTTTGTGTTAAATAAAAAAGGGCCAACACAAGTTTTGTTAAAAGTATTTTAACATATAACATAGTTTTCAGAGTGATATTTTGGCTAGTAAAGCTTAAAACAGCTAGTAAAACTTAATAATGTTTTTTTTATATAACAGAATTCTCAGTTATGCATTTTTCTCCAATACTTTAGCAGAATTGTGACGGGTCATTTGTTAAAATATTTCTGGAATATAAAGCTATTAAATGAATGCGCATAGTATAGCAAGGAATGTTTGGGATCACTGACTTCTTGCCAAATACATGCACCTGTTGAAACATTGTTAAGGTCTTTTCTGAAACAGAAATAGAAAATATGTCTTTTTGTTAGAAAGATTTGAGAAGCAGGATACACAGCTGTCTTGGACAAAAAAACAATTCATATTTGTAATTTTTGTTTTTGTACGTTGGTTATGTTTTCATACAGTGTGATGTGTAGCCACAGACATTGACACGTGTAGTTCAAGCAATTCATTCTTGAATGCACTATAGCTCATATTCCAGTGAACATTAACATTTAATTCTAACGCCTCCGTATGTAATATCTTCTGCTTTCACAGGATGGAGTCAGTGATCATGTCACTCTAACTGCATACATAACCGCAGCTCTGTTGGAGATGGGCATAAATAAATCTGTGAGTATGAGTTCTCAGTGTTACACAGTACTGGTGTCTAGGGATGTAACGATTCCCTCAGCTCAAGATGCGATGCGATTCACGACACTGTTCTCACGATACGTTTTTTTCACTATTTTTTTTTCAAAATGAATGACAAATTAGAAATGAACAACTGCCCTTTTATTATGTCTCATATACTGCACATTTCTTTGTAAAATAAAAATATACTTGGTCAATTGACAAAACTAAATTGCTACTTTAAAACAAATTCCAAATCAAATCAAGTTAACAATACAAACGTCTCTTTTTAATGTAAACAAACTAAGACTTTGTCTGTGCTATTCCTAACCAGTGTTGGGTGTAACTAGTTACTAAGTAATTAGTTACTGTAATTTAATTACTTTTCCCTTGAAAAAGTAAAGTAAGGGATTACTCTTATTTTTTCTGTAATTTAATTACAGTTACTTTTGATGTAATTAAACTAAATACTTTGTGTATTATATGTGTGTGCAATAGTGGAATTGACATCAAAATGCAAAGTCTAACTTTAAAATCTGTGCTTTAATGTATAATTCTCACATTTGTAATACTTTGGTCAGTTAATAAGAGTACTTT
>NW_026634845.1:0-2235 GCF_024868665.1 Triplophysa rosa
GTGTGTGTGTGTGTGTGTGTGTGTGTGTGTGTGTGTGTGTGTGTGTGTGTGTGTGTGTGTGTGTGTGTGTGTGCCTGCGCGTGCGTGCGTGTGTTTGTGCGTGCGTGCGTTTGTGCGTGCGTGCGTGCGACTTTAACTGCGGTGAGTAATTGCTTCTGAATGTGACCAGCTCACTTTTTCCACTTAGAAAAAAATTAGGGAAAGGGAAAAAAAGCCAGCTGATGTTAAATGCTGGGGGAAAATCTGGTCTCGCCATCTGCATTTGTGTTAAAAGGAAAGCATGGGCATTTTCCCAAACTAAACAAGCTGGCTAAAGTTGCAATGCAGAAGGCAGAAATGACTCCCTCTCATTTTCCTGTCTATCTGTAACACATGAATAAATGTGCTCTTAACCAAGAACACAAACACACTGTTTAACAACACTCTGGGGATACAAATATATGTGTCATAGGCTCGCTTTTAAAAAAAGCATGTACTTAACTTTATTGCTGGAGATGGAGAACTAATATATGAGGAACGTTGAGATATAAAAGAGAATGAGAATCAAGAATGGTATTCTCTGCCAAATTCGAAGTGCAGATAAAAGATTTTTAAAAATCCTGTATCGCCAAACTTTGGTTTGTTACCACAGCACAGTATCGCGAGAGCCGACAGCTTCTGAGAACGCTCTCGCGATACTGTGATATCATAGGCCGATCAATCTGCGCAGCCCGGATGAAGTCGAACTATCGAACTTTTGGCAACATCCGTTTACATAAATAACCGCGATCATTGGCTACAGTACGTGGGCGTGGCCAGCGTCGCAACAAGGTTACAAACACGAAGCGCGGTGTTTGGTGTTGAAGTGATTCTTGAACTGTCAGCAGCTGCGATGAAGACGGAGAAGTTTCTCAATAACTGTAGTGAGCAATTTTGCGGTTTTATATGTTGTCTCTGACCATATATAGAAATAATGATATGTGGAAACGTGCCTGTGATTATTTGTGTTGGATACAAGCATGTTCACATATGTGTGCGCGCGCTTGTGAGAGAATGTGTGGTAAACGTAATGATAAACCTAATAATGTTGGTTTCCTTGAGGAAAACTGCTTTTAAAAGGAATAGAATACCTTTATTGTGATTGCACAGCTGTACAACGAAATGTTAGCTCTCTTCAGTAGTAACACACATAGATTAAAACACATACAACAGGTATAGATAAGTGCACATGTTAACAATATGTGCAGAAGAGCATACAAATACTAAAATACAGTACACAGTAAAAAAAATAAACAAACAACATATAATACAAAAATATTATATAGAAATACAATATGTGTGTCTTTGTGTACTTTGGGGCCAAGTGAGAAAAACATTTGTAAAAAAACTGCGAGTTCAGGCATGGGGCCTCAACAGTCATAATATGCACCTTTTATAACCCTTATTTTGCCATCTCGTTCTCAATATCTTTTTCTCTACATTTTTAAATAAACTTTACGTCACATCTTACTGTCTGTAAATAATTTGTCTCAAAGTGAAATAAAAATGAATTCACAAATAAAAACACTGAATTCACAAACAAACTATTTACAACATCTGTTTACACTTTGATATTATTATGTTTGTGGTCTTTGAGACCTTTCATGCATTTTTAACTGGGAAGACACATTTCTACAGTTATTATACCCATCTCCACTGAACAGATTGGACCAGTCACCAAAGATTCGACAACAAGAGCAAACTACACTATCATTTTTTACACTGTACACTAGCCACGATCAGCTAATCTTTTCACTGTTTTTCTTATTAATTAAGTAGTTTCTGCATGTGAATCGACGGTCATCGCTGTTAACTGGGAAAGTCAAATCTTTGATTTGAACTGGCCCTCTCCTAATAAGCTCACAGTAACGTTCTCTAACTCTTGCCGCTGAGCTGCTGACGTAGGTGTATAACTAAGGGTGTGTTCACATTTGCCATGTTTGGTTTCATTAAAACGAACTCTGGGGCCTGTTTCAATAAGGAGGTTCAACCAACACCGAGTTAAAATGTGAACTCTGAGTTGATTTACTCAGAGAATCGCAACTCTGAGTTTTCGGTTTCAGAACAGGTGATTTCAATTAGTTCAATCCACTCTGAGTAAGTTCACTCTAGGTTACGCGCGTGCACCATTGATTTAAAAAGCCATCATCAATTGAGCGAAGATAGCACGATTCACCATGGCAACAGCACCAAAAAAAGCAACATGGCGGCAGAAAG
>NW_026634846.1:0-2231 GCF_024868665.1 Triplophysa rosa
TCTCTCTCTCTCTCTCTCTCTCTCTCTCTCTCTCTCTCTCTCTCTCTCTCTCTCTCTCTCTCTCTCTCTCTCTCTCTCTCTCTCTCTCTCTTTATGTCTGTCTGACATAATGATCAGATTTCATCCCTAATTTACATGCTCAAGTACTTTGGCATTATATTATAAAAAATACACTTATGGCCCTGCTTGACAGTATAATGATTGACAAGCAGCACATCTAAGGGGAATGTGGTCATGTACGCACGCACATGCTGACACACATACACTTGCTAAAGACCCATAGAGACATCTGTTCCACCATATGTGAGAAATCATGTATAAAAATGATACTTGCTAGCAGCTGCCAGAAACTGGTTTAAGACAGTGGCTTGATTTAACAACACGCATGTATGCAATAGATGCACTTTGAATACATAAATACATAATACATTTCTTGGGGGAATTCATAGTAGTTAAAGACAACTAATAGTGATATGTGTAATTTTTATCAATGTTAAAACCATTGTCTATGACAGTTAAATTTGTTCACTTTTCCGAGCACTGTCAGTCAAATCCATTTCACTTGTGAACGTCCTAATAAATTAAACGCAATGTTTTAGCTACAACCTTGACTTCTACACTGCTGCTCCCTCAAATCCTATAGTCCATATAAATTAAACTAAATTTTATATTTTCACTACTCGAACCTGGTGCACTCCAGCAACACAGCAAGGCATATTAGTATATCTGCTGCTCAGGTGGGTCTGGTTGTGTGCACACATACTGTCACTAAACAAGCTGGTATTTAAGTGAAAGTTCATAATTTGTTCGCCTGTTGCTTTTAAAAGCAATGTAGTTGCAGCATTAGATTAGACTTTTGTTGCTGTGCTAATTGAACAACAACAACCCAGACTTTTGGACTGAAACAATCAAGGTTAGGTACATTTTTAACCCAACAGTTTTGTTCGTCCCTATTTGACTCAATCCAGGGTTGAAAATAACCCAGCATTTTTCAGATTGTTAATGTTCTCAGTAACTATGATTGAGATTAATAGCAATACTGATGTATCTAATGGATAGCTCTTTTCTATTATTATATGTCTACTTGGTTTAGATGGCTCACTAGGTTTTAGAACACAACTGTCTGTGTGTATTACTGCTGCAGGTGTGAGTTAATGAGCATCGTCTGCAGGTGGATCAGGAAATTTTCCGCTCTCTGTCCCCAGGCTGTCCTGTCTCGACTGAAGAGGTGTTAGCTCAGATTCATTTTAGCAAGACGGACAGCTCAATCTCAGAGATGCTTAGCCTCAGGCCCTCCCTCCCGCAGACACTCTCTCTCTCTCTATCCACAGAGCACTGCTCAGGAACAAGAGACAGGACTTTTCTATTTAAAAGCCATTATGGTTGCTTTATCACAACATATCATAACAACGAACCGATCACAGACGCTTTCAATCAGATCTGTTTCTGAGTGGGCTCTGGGGTCCCAAGCAAAAGGTTTATAGCCAGTGGCCTTGTCGATTTAGGGGGTCGATAGTGTGATGGCACTAGCTGGAGTATTGACAGAAGTGCCGTACTCACTAGAGAACGTGAGGAAGAACGCTGACAATCCAATGTGATATGCTGTCAGATTAGATCCATAAGGGACTGCTGACACAGTGCCTTTTTGTGTGTGTTCACGTACTGCTAGATATATCTAGAGGGGACAGTGTGAGCGCAGGTCAAGTGTCTGTGAGTTATCCATCTTTACTGAATAAATGCACAAAATAATAATAACAAAATATGTTAATTATATTATTTTAACTTATATAAATATAGATAATTATCCAAAGAATTATAGCTCAACAGTTGCATATTCATAATAATAAGAAACTATGTGTTTTAATGATACCAATCATTCCCCAGTGAATGAGACAAGTTAACTAAAACTTTAAAAGCTGTACTAGTGGAGAAACAACCTAGGGACAAGCCAATTGTTGGTGCTAACTTGACAGAAACTGTATACTATTAATTAATAACAATTAACTAAGCTTTAAAAATATTGCACAAGAATCTCTAAGGTCTATCTCATGTTGTTAGCTGTGGGAATTGTAGGTGTAATGCGTGTTATTGAAAATGCTTCCTAAAAATGAAGATTCTGCCACCACATTTGAATGTAGCACTTAAGCCTGGCTCAGACTACAGGAGTTTTAAAATCCTGACAGATTCAAATTCTGGTTGCAGCACACACATAAGGAGAATTTTAACAGATT
>NW_026634847.1:0-2228 GCF_024868665.1 Triplophysa rosa
CTCTCTCTCTCTCTCTCTCTCTCTCTCTCTCTCTCTCTCTCTCTCTCTCAAAACAACAAATCATTCATCTTACTTTGACTTCTATTACTGATGACTTGCTCAGTGACAGAATGTAACTCACCCGATCTACTTTTTTTTTGAAGTTCAGGCCAGCATGGCCATTTATTCCTCACATGCCCTCAAGGTGCCTCTCTGTGGCTTCATACATGCCTGGCCATTTCCTAATGGCAGAAGATGCAAAATTAATGACCGCAGATCCGGTGACCATGTGCGGGACACATCTCTAAACTGACAGTGACAGCTAAGCGGGAAATGCAGTTCTAGAAGATGGAATCCAAAGACATTCCTACAAAGAGATCCATAACATCAGACACGTACGAAGCCGGGGCTTCATCTGAGCTCTCGTGATAAATTACGAGCGCATGTAGCTTTGAAGTGCTCTGTAAATGGAGCGTGCACTAGAGATGACAACAGCGCGTATTTGTTCTGTGGGATCGTAACAGGGATGTACCAACAAATGGAATCACACACATGCATGTATTAATGAGACATATCCGAAAAGATATTTCTAATTCTCGGTTGAGCATATATAATATTGCCTTTCCGATAATGAAGACAATCAGATGAGCAATAAAACAAAATCAATAAGGTCAACAAAGACACTGTGCTGCACTGAGAAACACACAAACAATAAATTATAGGGGTGGAAAGGTTGGGGAATTTGTCACCTCCAAATACTTGAAATTCTACAATTTAGGAAATTTTACAATCAAGGAAAACTGCAAACTGCTCTGGTCCTGCTCTGCAACAGTACAAATTCTATGTTCCTCGAATGTAATAGGAGACCTTAAAGTTCATGAGATGCCACAGAAATTCCAAAGAAACCACAAGAGGGTCACTTTCCCTTCTCAACAAATTTGAGCAAGAACCAACACACTGCTTTAAACAACCGATTATGCAAACTTGAACAAACCATGATGAACTGAAAACCACTACACAAATCCACAACCTGAGACTTTATGAGAGAAATTACTTAATGACACTAGTCACCATATAGCGTCTATCATATGCTATCACATGAATTCAACTGTGGGTGGCACAATGAAATGTGTTTGTGTGTGTATGTGTCACGTGTGGTGCAGTGCTCTTCATAATCTCGTTGGATTACAGCTCTCAAACCTGAGCCGTCTGGCCCGTCCGTGTCTCTGTGTATCTGCTTCCTATCCATGACACACTAACAATTTGACAAAATAAAGCTTTGTGTTGTTCAGATAATACACACAACAGCTGTGTGCCAAAATATACAAACAATCAAATCCAGTGTATGCGTATGTGTAAATCACTAACAAGAGATTTTAAGAGGAGCTGGTTAGAACAAATTTAAAGCAATATTATACCACACACACACAGTGGACAGAACTTTTATCTTTCATACACAAGGTAAACTGTATATACTTTTGGTACAAAAACACTTAAGTTACTGATAAACCTACCGTCGACACGAAAGAAGAACAGCCAAGCAATCCATAGATCAGAATTGTGAAATTTCAGCATTTTCTGACGGAAAGTCGCCTTGTAGTTAAATTCAAAGTCAGTCAGAATTTCTCCACAGTTTGCTCGTCGTGAAATAGCAGTCCATTAGAACGTAATTAAAGCGTGTTAAACGTTTAAATATCATGACATACAAAGCACAAAGCGTTAAAAGTCCACCTAAATTGGCGACAACGCGTCTCCACCGTCCGCATAAAATTCCCTCAGACAACTCGGGAGCGCGCGCGGATCCGCCGACAATGTGTCAGGTTCAGTGTGTACCGGAGGGTTCGGTTCTGTTCTTCAGCACACATCCACCCGTTACCTGCGCTGCGTTCACATGTCTGTGACACTAAACCGGAGAAACGTGCACCGGATCCGAGAGAGGACCGTGACCGCTGCCGCCGTGATTGTGAACCTCACTGACTGACTGACGGTTGGCCTGTTGCCTGGAGACCGCTGACGCCATCCGAAGCGCGAGGGAACTGTGCCCCCTCTTGCTTTACTAGAGGCAACGCGCACGCACGGACGTACGTATGGCGGCTGCGCCGCGCCCCGATGTGACTGCGCGTCAAGTGTGCGCAGGGTGGATCCGAATGAGACTTTATGGAAGTCTAATAGTGAGTCTAAAGAGACCTGTCAATAAAATGTGCGGTTAGGATTTTACTTGAAAAACAAAATAGGCCTCACAAACACAT
>NW_026634848.1:0-2224 GCF_024868665.1 Triplophysa rosa
ACAGACACCTCTTCATCTGTGATGGTCCCTGTGTGCTCCACACCTGCGTCCATGTCGATCAGAGCCGTGTGTCTCTTCTGTATGCTCGCTCGCTCTCTCACACACTTCACACAGAGCCGCGTGTGTTCTCTCTCTCTCTCTCTCTCTCTTCAAGACTCCCTCGCTCGCACTTCACACAGAGCCGTGTGTGTTCTCTCTCTCTTCTGAATGGAAGAAGAGTCGCAGCTGAATGAAGAGGGTCCGCCCCCTTTCTCTCTTTTATCTCTCTCTCGCTCGCTCTCTCTCTCGCTCACTTGCTCTCACACACGTTTTTTCTTCTGTTACACAGTTTATTTGATGAGATATCACGATTGTTTCTTAGAGAGATAAGACTTACACAGAAATCAGATTGAGATTTTGTTTCGCCTCTAAAGCAAATAAGCTTAGGTGTGTCTCATCTAACATTACAGAAGAGATCTAAAAAACATTCATCATTTATTCATCCTCGTGTGTTTGTAAATCTGCATGCGAGTCTTTCTTCAGTGTAACACAAAAGAAGATATTTCGAGAAATGTCTCGGTGGTTCTGTGTTCGAAAATAAAGGTGCTTGACAGGTTCTTCACAGCGATGCCGTAAAAGAACCGATAAGTCAGAGGTTCTTGAAACATCCATCTCGTTCTTACCTTTTCAGAATCTGGGTCAAGGTTCTTTATGGAAACATTTAGACGAAAATGGTTCTTCTGTGGCATCGTGAAGCACCTTCATTTTTAACAGTGTACATAGTCGATGGAGTTCGGTGTTGTTTCATTATCAACATTCTTTAAAATATCTTCTTTGGTGTTCTGGAGAAGAAAGAAATACGAGTCTTTAAATCTCATATGCTGAGTTTCTCGCTCAACATCTCAGCCGGATTTTCTTTGTCAGTCTGATATGAAACGATGTGTGTTTTGTTCTCCAGAAGCTGTGCGGTGTTCTCTTACTGTATGTCAACAGGTGACTTGTTTGTTTTTATTGCTAAAGTGTTTTTAAACAAGATGAATTGAGACATTAAAGATCAGCACCTGGACGTCTTATCTTTGGGCAGACACACACGAGCACTTTAGAGGAAATATGTGCTCCACCTTAAATCCACACACACATATGCTGTGACTTGGCACGGTCTTAAGATCTGAGACATCCTTTACAGTAATTTACTCTATGGTTATTTGGATTTATTTGTGGCAACAAATTCTGGCCACAAGAACGATAGTGTAACTATGATGTTCGCAGTAAAACTGGTGATTCAAATATAAAACACGGTTCCTTTAATAAAAGCGTGGTGATGGGCTGTGGGAAACAGGAGAAACAGATGAGAACAGCTTCATTGAATGGAGTTGTGAACAGATGTTTAGGAGGAGTTTGTGTATCTAATGCCTCACACACACATCTGAGTGATAACATTTCCCACGAGACCACACAGGGGTGAAAACAGCTTCATCATGACACATCACACACACTTCACCCGCTGACACCAAACACTGTAAAATCACATTCAGCTCATGAAAGCATCTGGATTTGACTGACTTTTAGTGTACTTGGAAGTGGGTGAAAAGTGTGTGCGTGCGTGTGTGTGTGTGTGTGCGTGCGTGCGTGCATGCGTGCGTGTGAGGTCCCTGTAGCCCCTCGACTTCACACTCTTTTATTGACATAATCAGAGAGGGAGTGACTCAGCTGCTGTGGTTTCAAGAGAAGAGAAAGACGTGACAATGGAGTTCACACACGTACACGTTCACACAATCACACACTCACACACATGTTGGTACTGTAAATGTACATATGAAGAGTTGGTTCCAAAGTGAGATAACTCCGCTTTTTTATTATTGTGCATTCCAATGAATATCAATCAAACTGGAGTTGGTTTGTTTTGATGATGATTTACGCCATAATAACTCTAAACCTACAGCTGACCAACACAATAAAACACAATAAGCGTGATGACATAATAAAAAACATGACTTTGGAATTTTGGAACCAAAATTCATATATACAATCAAATACATACAGTACACCTTTAGAAAAACGCATGCGCACAAATAAATGTACATAAACACTTTAACACACCCAAACTCACAAATACATTAACACACACAGATTTGAGTGTTCTTGTGTTCTCCATAGATCCCCAACTGATAAATCTCCCGGTGTAGTTCACAAACACACACATCATATCTGAGGGGTTGTGTTGTGTTGAATACAGATGTCTGTC
>NW_026634849.1:0-2218 GCF_024868665.1 Triplophysa rosa
AAATAAATGCGATTGCTCTCCTCACAAATCAACTGTTTTTCACTGACGTGTCTCTTAAGTGTTGAGGACTAGTGCTTCTTTGAGCCTACATTCAGTATGAGTAAAATACTCAAGTACTGTTAAAATCAGATACTCGGAGACTTTTACTGAAGTCGTTTTGGAATTGGTGACTTGTAACTTGTAATGGAGTAATTTTCACTGCAAGGTATCTGTACTTTTACTTAAGTATGGTTTTCAGGTACTCTTTACACCTCTGGTGTACAGTGAGCTAAACTCTCAAGTTTCAAGAAGTTTGTTGGTTTGTAGCTAGTTTAAGGATGTTTTCATGCTCTTCTGAAACTGAAATGCTTAGAAACTGAGTAGTCAGCCAAAATATAAAACACAATTAAAAGTCAAAATGCAAAAATGACTTTTTTTGTGATTTTTAATGGTGATGAAATGTTATTTCTCCAACGATCTGTGCATCTGACACTTTTTATGTGAAATTCATGAGCTTACATGGTAATTTAAATGCATTTGGCTTGCTATAACAATAGTTTGGACATTGGGACATTGTAAATAAGATATACATTTACTCTGGAATTAGTAATTACGTATATGTATTTCTTGTAGCTCAGTGGTAAGAGCATGGTGCTAACAACAGGGGATTGCACATACTTAGAAACAAAATGTATAGGATAATGCAATGTAAGTTGCTTTGGATAAAAGCGTCTGGCAAAATGCATAAATAAATATGTGATATTAGAAACACAGGCTAAGTGTCCTTTTAGAAGACCACTATAATATAATGCACTAAAACTCAAACTTTTGATTTCAAATCACAATTAGCATCTCATGTTATTAAGTTTTTGTGGCATTGATGATTTTTTGATCAGGTAGAAAAAAGAGAAGGGAATGAGGAACAGGATGACATAGAAAGTAACTTGCTGCTACCGGCGGGAGTCGCTCTGCGTATGGCTACACTCAGTCTGAAAATCTACCGTGGAGAAGACCTGCCACAGAGTAATCCTGACAAACACACCACTGACTTTCTGTTTACTGACATTGTCTGTCTTATTGCCGCCGGTAACATTCTTCCATTCCCATATCACTTACAGTGGATGATGCGTTTGCCCAGACAGTAAAGAGCATATTTGGTGGAACAGATGACAAGAAAAATTTGGTGGATCCTTTTCTAGAAGTCAGTTTTGCTGGCAAAAAGGTAAAACAAAGGATTGAAGTTTATTGTTGAAGAGCTAAAAACATGATGATGACTTGCTTTTTCTGCATAAAGGTTTGCACGAAGATTGTAGAGAAGAATGCCAATCCAGAGTGGAACCAGCTTATTCACCTGCAGGTCAAGGTACTGTAGGAAGAGTTAAAGCCCATTATCAGCTGAAAAATACAGTACATTATAAATGTAAAATGACTATAATACTTTTCAGTAAGGGGCATAATGTCTCTTCTTTCTTAGTTTCCATCGATGTGTGAACGCATCAAGCTCACGTTATTTGACTGGTAGGTTCACTGTCTGATCTGACATATTTATAAATACATCTCGATATTCTTTGACATTGTTGAAGCTGTGGCATAGCGGTTGAGCTACGGTGCTTGTTTTTCCGAGTTTGAGTCTGGCTTGTGTCATTTTCTAATTTTATCCTGGTTTCATTCTGCTAATCGACTCTTTCACAGGGATCGGCTGTCAAGGAATGATGTTATTGGGACCACCTTCCTGAATCTGACCAAAATAGCATCATCTGGGGGAGAAGGGGGTAGGGTTTTCCTATTAACATCTCATAAGATTCAGGTCCACAATGAATATGTCATGCACAAAAATTATGAAAAAATGGTCTTTGGTGAGTTTTGATGAGTGGAGTGAAAAATGAGTTTTTAGGACACATATTATAAAATAAAATATTTATGATCTTTAGATGTTGTCAATATACCCACCGTTTTTGGTGTGTCAGGTTAATATTGGGCTCTGGGGACATGTGACGTGTCATTAAAGTGTTCTTTTACTTCTTTTATTGTTGTTTTATTGTTTATAAAAAAAGCAGCTCTTGAAACTTCACTGTCAAACAATCTATGTATTCTCTCTTTCTTCACCAGAATTGACACCAGAGAATGGTCTGCCTTCTTCCTTTAACGGTATTGTTACTATTCTGGCTATGTATTATTTTTTCCATGTCATACATTACCTTTAACTCATATGATCTATGCTGTCATATGTACAGTATAT
>NW_026634850.1:0-2216 GCF_024868665.1 Triplophysa rosa
GTGCGTGCGTGCGTGTTTCGTGGCTATGAAAGTGTTGGCATGCTTTAGTTCCGAGTCTGTCCCAGTTTGTGCATGTTTGTGAGCTGGTTGCTATTATTCAGAACGAGCGTTAGGGGGAGAGAGCGAGTGAGAGAGAGATCACTAATGATATAAGAGAATCACAGCTTTGTTGTGTTTGTCATGCATGTCTCTGAAAACTCGCAGCCACGTTTCTTAAAACGACGAGAGGTGTGAACGTGTGAACATATGTTGCGGTGCGTGTATGAAAGTAGAAACCCTCACGCTACACAACAGCGCTCTCTGATTTACACGCACAAATGAGCCACGGCTATAAATAGAATACACAGAGAGAAACAGGAAGGAGAAAGAGAAATGATAGTAGAATGGAGAACAGAATTATATAGTACGCACATTTCAGGCAATGAACAGAATACAGAAGAGCGACTACATTTCCCCCAAAAAATACGCAGTATAACTTTATCCACTCATACATAAAAGTGCTTATACTGTATGCAGCATGTAGTTGTTTAACATCGGTGTTGCAATGAGCTGAAACTATAAAAGCATTTGTGACAATTGTGTTTAAAAAAGGGTTGGAGTGTGTTACACAATTGGCCTCACAGCATAAAATTGCTTTCTCTGGATTACATATTCCAAATCTCATATTCAACCCCTCCACCCTGAATGTTGTAATATCTTAAAGTGATTGATTACGTGTTGGGCGAAGGGAGATTACTGTTATTGTTCATCCGAAACACCCAGAATGCTAATGCGAGGAACTTATAAAGGAAAACTTTCCAAAGCGTTGACCTCACAGCGTTTCATTTGGAAAAGACGAATGCGTCTGCAAGCACTTTCTGAAGTTTTATTAAGGACCGTATTTTCCATTGGCTATATTTACACTTCATCGCGGCACGCACCTGTGCTGAAACACCAGGTGAGCTCCGCTGTTCTGTTGGCTTCCGTTTTCATTTACTATCGCCCTCACTGTGTTCTCTAAAAACGAAAGAATAATTGTAGGGGGAAAGTCTGCATATTCGATCTACAGGCCCTTCTGATGTTCAGTTTGGGTTTGGATGCTACTAGACATGAGGCAGCACACTAGAATTTGATGTTTCTCTGTGCATTCCTTCGAGTGTTGTATTCTTAGATGTTCTCGTAAAACTGAATGGAGCGCACATTGCGTCCTCCCGGTTTCTTAAAGACCGCTATAACACACACACACACGCACGCACGCACGCACGCACGCACGCACGCACACACACACACACACAGAATATCTAAAGGTACATAAATCTACAGAGAGGAAACAAAGCACACGAGAGAGACACAAACAGACAGATGCATGGGATGCGAGGGGTTTTAATGGCGCTTTTCCACTGCAGGTTTAGTACGACTCGGCTCGGTACAGCTCACTTCACTTCGGCTCAGTTTGCTTTTCCACAGCAGTTTATTACCTTTTCAAAGTGGGTGGGGATTATGAATTTATCGTCATGGTTGCACCGCCTCTACTGCCGTAGCATCATTGTGAACGCGACATAAACACACGCACAACAGGAGTAATGGAGCGTATTGCGGAGCCCGTCTGGTCACCCCTCGGAGAAAAAAAAACAAGACCCGCAAATCCGTGGCCACAATTTTGCAATTCGTTCCCACAGTTTAAAAAACCGTGCTCTCGGATTAATAAACTGTACCCACGAGTTTACAATCCGTGCTCTCGGTTTTGTAAACCGTCCCCTCAGTTTTTGAAATCTGTACCCACAAATTCATAATCTGTGCCCACGCTTTCACAATCCGTTCGCACAGTTTTGCAAACTGTAGCCTACTCGCGGAATTGAAGCCTCTGTCTGTCAACAGAACAAGCTCCTTCCTACAGGAACATTAACCAATATTGTGTAACGGAGGCCAGCTAGTGAAGAGCTGTGCAGTGTGTAAACCTCACTCCCCGACCAACAGAGACGCTCTAGCGACAGACGCTAGAGACTGCGGTCTTTAGCCTCCTCGTTAGAGCGCCCATCTCCCATCCAGACCGACGGCGGTTCGAGGCCCGCGCAGAGCGGGGCGAATAGGACCGGTTACAATTGTATACTGTTTTATATATAAATTGTCCTAATGTGTTTACACACGAGCGCGTGGCGCATATAAAGCATGCGTTCATTGCCGCCTTTCACTGGCATAAAGTTGGTTTGACATTAAACGTTCGTGAATTTAGGGAC
>NW_026634851.1:0-2209 GCF_024868665.1 Triplophysa rosa
ACCGAATACTACACACAAGTTGTCATAATAATAATCAATAAACAAACACGCAGTGCCATGGGATGCCTAGTACTTCATGAATGACAGGCGATCCGGTTCCTGACAAATTTGCGGGCACAGATTCCTCGTGGGCCTGGTGACATCTGTAGGTGCGAATAAATATGTTTGCCACGGTGGTTGTGAGAAGCCCTCTGAATAATATTAACTCTTGTGTGCATGTGTATAATGTGACTCTCTCGATGTGCTTGTCGTGAGCGCTCTGACCCTCGTCCCCCTTATTCCAGGAGTCAGCGGTCTTGCCTGTTCGTGTGACGGAACCGCAAACGTGGAGCTGTCCTCCTTTAATTCGCACTAATCTCCCCTGCCTCACCTGTGTGAAATTATAAGATCCAGAGGACTCGCTCGTTCCCATTTTACAAGACTCCAGGTTATCAGGGAAACAAGGCGTGTACGCACTTCCCCCGTACAACAGTTTTCACAGTGGAACATTCAGATCTTTATTCGTCCTCTCCCCCCGCTTCTTCACCTCCGTACCCTTCTCATTTACGTCCGTCTTTCTTGAGTCGGCGGACGAGGTGTTACCATGGCCTGACGCGAAATAGGGTTTGACTCGAGCGAAAAGATGGTGTTCCCCTCTCCCACCTCGCACCTTTCATATGCACTTTATTCAGATCTCTCTCTTTTTTATCCAGAACAAGGGAAAATGGTTTTTGCCACGTCCATTTGTTCTCGAAAAAGGAGACAAATTACAAATGTGCTCGCGAGCCTTTGTACTTGAAATGGCTTTTTCGTACGCGGAGAGGAAACTGATGAAAAGCGTCGAGCACATCAAAGCGGCTCGACGGCGGGGCCGTTTGAAGGGTTCCCAAAGTTTCGCCCCATCACAGGTCTCCCCTCTCTTTCTAGTCCGATTTTAGTTACGGGCTCATTTGAATTAAGCTTGCCCGTCAATTAGCGTGACTTTTACCCCGGCTCGCTGGACTTCAAGGGCGCAGAACTTTCCTGACGCTGCGTGTTGTGTGAAAGCCTGGCATGCTGTTTCCTTCCTTTTACCAGCAGCTCGTAGGAAACGGTTAATGGCCTGCGTTTGGCCGGGAATAGAGAGGTATTTTATGGGGGGGGTAAAGGGGGGGTTGGGTGTGTTTGGAGGGGGTAACAATGAGTCGGGCAGTATAGGTGACAGGTGAGTCAATCAAAATTAAAACATATGCTGCCCTACACGAGACCAGATGCTCGGAGGGCGGGGTGTGTGTGTGTGCGACAAAGAGAGAGTAAGTTGTGTGTGCGTGTGTGAATGGGACAGAAAGAGTTTTTGTTTCTCGACTAGCCGCGTGGGGGCTGGTTTGTGGCAGGGTAGCCGGTATACAGAATTAAAACTCGTAAAAACATCGACCGCCGCCTCTGAATCACATTTCTTTCATGACGGAAGGCTGAACGCCGGCTTTATGGTGTTCGTATTGTTTCTCCCTATTTTATTCCCTCTGTAATGCCCAGATGTGGGTTAGACAAAAACCGAATGTTGACATGCACAGTAACTTTGCTTTTATTAACACAAATCGTCATGCGGTAAAACAAGACTAAACTTTCAATATCAATGAATACACACAAGTTACACAATCTCTACTGTATATAACTTTTAAGTTCACAATCCCTTCCAGTGTTTCAAATGTTTCTGTGAATTGTCTTCACAGAATGAGGCAGAAAATATACAGTATTATTCATCGCTTTTCTATTATTCATCAATTTTTTCTATTAACATAGGATTTAAACTTTTACCTGAGCTCATTTTGTCACCAGCATCTTTTAATTGGGTACATAAGCAATCACATAAAGTCTGAAAACTGAAGGTTAACAGAGTTAATGATGTATAGCATTAAACTAAAGAAACATTTGAGAGGCCGAGAGCGAGAGGAGGCCTGACATGATGAAGAGTATGAGAGGAAAACTACAAGAGCTGAAAGAAAGAAAAGAGAGAGAGAGAGGATTAAGCTGTGTGTGTGTAAAAGTGTGAGAGAAAGTGTGTTTTGTATGTGTGTGTGTGCTAAGCTGAATGTGTGTGTGAGAGAGAGGGTTGAGTGTATGTGTGTTGAGCTAAGGATGTGTGTAAAGAGAGAGAGAGAGAGAGTTGTGTGGTTGAGTTTGTGTGTGAGGGACTGTGTGTTAGTTTTTGTGTTTGCGTGAGAGCTGTGTGTGTGTGTGTGTGTGTGTG
>NW_026634852.1:0-2205 GCF_024868665.1 Triplophysa rosa
TTCACCTAAGACCGCATCAAGGGCACAAAGCGGTCGCTGATGAGCACACTTCAGAGCGTAAAAATGACAAATGGGACACCCTACGGACTCGTAGACTTGGCGAGCATGCGCAATTTAAGTCCACGAGACCTCAAGTCCACATGAAGTGCTCCATTTGGGACAGGGCCAAAGGCGTTCTGACATGAGCCTGCACTCGCAAAGACACCAGCTGTCACATATAGCGCATGAGTAATAAAGGTCATTTCTGTGTCTTATTGCGTCTGAACTGTCATATAAACACAGGGTTGTGTTAAAAACACACAAGGTTTTAGGTTAAAGAGTACATAACATGAGATCATAAAAATTACATTTCATGCAGTGTGTAATGTTGCCGTGTTTGAAAGTAAGCAGTCTGCCAAGTTGTAAATCCGAAGGTGAATGAATAATAAAGTTATTGGCTTGGAAAAAAGGGAGTCGACTCTGAATCACACAAACGAGTCGTCCCTAGTCCGATTCGCGAACCGCCGCGGATTTACGTCACTACATATAGTCCCCGCCTACGTTTTGCTAGGACTGCATGCGAAAACTTCACTCTTCTCCCCCAAACACTGTAGCTCGTGATTCGTCATTCGCGGTAAGAATAACTGCCTATTTTTACAAAATAATAGTGTTTTTACACCTATGTACATAAACTTGTTGTTGGACACTCCATAAACCAAAGTAGGACCTTAAAAATCCCTAGTTATGTAGTCTTTAAGCCGGTGTTCTGTTCTGACATTTTGTGCTACCATTAAAAAAACGTTTTAATTTAAGTACTTTTGTTCAATGACTGTTATTAACATCACACACTGTTTCGCATTGATATCCGAACACAGTTTTATTAAATATACGCTCTAGCAGCAGTAATATAATAATTTGCGTGAGGAGTGCAAATCAGATCATACATTCATAATGACGCTACATACCTTTATTATGATACTGCACGTCACTCAGAAATCCAGACAAGCTCACACTGCTAAATCCTCCATACCAAGCATTCACAATGTAACATCCATTTGCACTTTAATGCTGCCTTCACGTGCTCTCGGAAATTTGATAATTCCCACTTCTGATGTCATGATTCCGAGCTGGTTGTGTTCAGGTGCTTTGTTGTCGGAAAGAATGGAGGACGCCATATTCATGCTTGCGTGTGTCTTGGGAAAATGTTATATGGTAATAGTTTCCGTACATCCTACTGTATAGTTTTACTAGTCAGCTTGCTGACTATGGGTGCGTTTATATTTGGCAATAACATGCGATCTCGGCGAGCCGAACAAGCAGATTGGATCTTCAGACAATCAGGACACAGCGCGTTTACACTTGTCAACATCAAGTGGCTTCCACATCTGGATATGTGATCGGATCTCTATAGTTTCCTGCCCATTCTTTTAAAAAGCCTGCAATTTAAAAAAAAAACGGTGCAGGGAGATTACACACAACACATATAATGGGGAGGATGAGCATGTTACAGATTTGATACACTGGAAAGTGTCAGGAATTGTCACAGAGAGAACCCAATTGCAGGCAGCCAGGTACACAAAAAAACATTTATTTAAATAATGTTCCCGCGGTGGGGATCAAAAGAGGCAGAATCATGACAGGAAAGTATCCGCCGCAGCCATGTTGAAATCAGCGGTGGGAAGTAAACCTCCTTGTGTGAGAGTATTAACAGAGGATGTATGTCAAATTACACAAGATTTTGTACTTGACCACTTCAGCATTACCACCATCACATATTCAAGCTGCAGCGGGTTTCACACACACACGCACACGCACACACACTCTAACGGTTGTTTTAAAAACATCATTTGTTTATTCATGTCACAGACACATAAAATAATCGCATAAGTAGGCCGAAGTTCCTATGATCAAAAGCGACCATTTACATCGTTCTCGTCTATTTGGGTTGGTTCGGCTGAAAGTGACAGCGCGTCACTTCTTTGGTCTGCGCCCTAAATATCGTGCTTACTGACATCAGCTATTAGCAACACTATACAATCTTGTTTCTGTGTGTAAATGATATACGGTGTATTCAGAGCTCCGTTTCAAGCTGCGCGGCTGCCGCTTCTGTCTTCCGGGGACGGCACGAGACACAAGTGGCAACAGCCCTCGGGAAAATGGAGAGTTGATTACGCCGTATAGGCTACTGTAAATACACACACGTATGTTATAAACAAGCTGGTATAG
>NW_026634853.1:0-6934 GCF_024868665.1 Triplophysa rosa
GTAGGCAGATTCATCACCATCTTGAATAAGGCCAATGACTGTGGTTTCTGTAGAGGTGCATTCGTTTGTGTAGAGTGAATATAGCAGTGGAGAAAGAACACATCCTTGAGGAGCTCCGGTGCTGATGGTACATGTGCTGGATTTAAATTTTCCCAACCTCACTAGCTGCTGCCTGTTCGACAGGAAGTTAATAATCCACTGACAGGTAGAGGTTGGCACAGAGAGCTGGGTAAACTTGGGCAGGAGGAGCTTAGCATTCACTAAACATTAGCTATGTATTAGTGAATGCTTGGCTGAAAAGATGTGTCTTTAATCTAGATTTAAATTGGGAGAGTGTGTCTGACCCTCGAATAGTATCGGGGAGGCTATTCCAGAGTTTAGGTGCTACGTATGAGAAAGCTCTACCCCCTTTGGTGGATTTAGTTATTCTAGGTGTTATCAAAAGTCTGGAGTTTTGAGATCTTAGAGAGCGTGATGGGTTGTAGTGTGGTAGAAGCTCTGTTATGTAGGTAGGGGCTAAACCGTTTAAGGCTTTATAAGTAATTAAAAGAACTTTAAAGTCAATACGATACTTAATGGGTAACCAGTGAAGGGTTGATAACATTGGGGTTATGTGATCGTATTTTCTGGACCTGGTTAGAACTCTGGCAGCTGCATTCTGAACTAACTGTAGTTTGTTTATTGATGCTGCAGGACAACCACTAAGCAGTGCATTACAGTAGTCAAGTCTTGAGGTCACAAATGCATGAATAAGCTTCTCTGCGTCAGTCACACATAAAATATTTCGCAATTTGGCAACATTTCTAAGGTGGAAGAAGGCTGTTTTTGTGACATTTGATATGTGATTTTTAAATGACAGGTTGCTGTCTAATATAACGCCGAGGTCTTTAACTGTATTTGTTGGAGTAACAGTGCAGCCTTCAATTTGCAGGTTATAATCCGAAATATTCTGCTCACATGTCTTTGGTCCGATAAGTAATATTTCTGTTTTATTAGAATTTAAAAGAAGGAAATACAAGTCATCCAATGTTTTATATCTTCGATGCACTCTGCCAATTTGGATAGTTGGAAGGAATCATCTGGTCTTGATGAGATATATAGCTGAGTATCATTCTGCATAACAGTGGAAGCTAATTCCATGTTTTCTAATGATGTTTCCAAGGGGCAGCATGTATATGGAGAATAGCAAGGGTCCTAAAACCGATCCTTGAGGTAATCCATAATTTACTTGCGTTAGATTTGATGATTCCCCATTTAAATGGACAAATTGATGTCTGTCTGATAAGTAAGATCTGAACCATTGTAGTGCCTGTCCCTGAATACCGGTATAATTGTGTAAGTGATCTAGAAGTATTTTATGGTCTACAGTATCGAACGCAGCACTAAGGTCAAGCAGGACTAGGAGTGAGATGTTACCTTTATCTGATGCTATAAGCAGGTCGTTTGTAATTTTAACGAGCGCAGTTTCAGTACTATGATGCGGTCTAAAGCCTGACTGAAATTTTTCGTGTATGTCATTATTTTGTAAGAAAGAGCACAACTGAGTGGACACTACTTTTTCAAGTATTTTAGATGGGTAAGGGAGATTTGAAATCGGTCTATAGTTTCCTAGTTCATTGGGGTCTAAGTTTGGTTTCTTGATAAGAGGCTTAATGACGGCCAGCTTAAAGGGTCCTGGGACATGGCCTAGATTAATTGACGAGTTGATAATGTTATAAATGGGCTCAATTGCAACGGGTAATAACTCTTTTAATAATTTAGTTGGTATGGGGTCTAATAAGCAAGTTGTAGGTTTAGATGTTGCAATAAGTTTAATTAAATCTTCCTGTTTTATAGGTGAAAAACACTGTAGCCTTTCTTTTGGGGCGATGGTTGGTACTAATTTATAGGACAGACTTGTGAGTTGGTCAACTCAACTCAACTTTATTTATATAGCGCTTTTTACAATTTTCATTGTTACAAAGCAGCTGTACATGAGACATGTTGACTATAAGCAAAACAATTAAAGTTATACCTGTAAAAACAAGAAAAAGGTGAAAACACAGAAGACAGACATACCCACATACAAACACTCCACACACACAATATGCACACGTACTAACACACATAGACATAGACACACACACACACACAGACACGCACGCACACGCACAGTGAGAGCACACATTTAGGATAAAGTAGAGAGAAGCACAGGTCAAATATAACAGACTATAATTCCTATATGCAATATTAATTAAGTAAAACTTTAAGATTCTAAAGCAGCCCCCCCGGTCAGGCAGATAGTGCAAAAACAGTATGCAAACGGTGGCGAGGAACCCAAAACTCTAATCGAGAAAAAAAACCTCAGGAGAACCCAGGCCCAACCAGGGGATTCCAGTTCCCCTCTGGCAAAAGCTGCTGCCTCTGCACAAGCTCAACAGTGCTTGCACAACAAGGCTAAATAAAAATAAATTATAAGGTAAATTATAGTTTTAATATTATCATTAATAGTCTAATAGCATTTGAAATTTTGTAGTGAAGACGTGTCAAGTGACCGCGTCCTTCTTTATCCAGCTCTATCATCTCAGCTCTTGTCAGGTCGCCGCTTCCCATTCTCTGCTCTACCATCAGGTCTGGCCATGAACTGCATCCTGCTCGCTGTGGTAACCTTGGAACAATGAGACAAGACTGGCTGAGAGTAGAGTACTGTTCTGCACTCTTTGATGCAACAAGTACATCAGTTGTGTTCCTGGTTCCGGTTGATCTAACTAATGCAGCCTAAACCCTCAGAGGATTTATATTATGGAAGTGTAGTGTATGCAAGATTAAAAAGGATGCGTCTTTAGTCTAGATTTAAACTGACAGAGTGTGTCATACCAACTGACAGGACGCCTGAGAGCATAATGCACGTGAAGGACTGTAATACAAGAGGAGTTCACTCAAGTACTGAGGAGCTAAACCATGTAGTGCTTTATAGGTAATAAGCAAGATTTTAAAGTTAATGTTATGCTTTATAGGTAACCAGTGCAAGTTTGACAGAACTGGGCTAATATGTTCATACTTTTTTGTACATGTAAGAACTTGAGCTGCCGCGTTTTGGACCAGTTGGAGTTTTTGTAATAAGCCTGCAGGGCAACCACCTAACAGTGCATTACAGTAATCTAGTCTTGATGTCATGAATGCATGAATTAACTTCTCTGCATCTGATATTGACAGCATATGACGTAGTTTAGATATATTCTTAAAATGGAAAAACGCAATTTTACAGGTGTTGGCGACGTGGCTCTCAAATGACAGATTACTATCGAATAGAACGCCAAGATTCATTTTCTTGAGACACAGTCTCTATTTTATGATGTTTGGGAGAAGGGATTATTACATGTTGTACATTTTGTGTATTCTGCGACGTGAGACGGCAAGCAGACAGTTGGTTAAGCCATTCTGTCTGCTCCCTGACCTGGGCCCCAGTGAGTCAAGCTTTAGCATTATTAAGACTTTTTGACATATTTCTAGACAGGAGGGAAGCCCCAGCCCAGGAGGGATGGAGACCATCTCGTTTCAACAGGTCAGGTCTGCCCTCAAAACTCTTCCAGTTATTTATAAAAACTATATCATTCTGCTAGAGTACTAAACCACTATACGATCACGGCAAGCCACCAGCCCTACCACAAAGCTGCGCTAGCAGGACTTCTTGACTACATCTGCAGGGAGGGGATTGGCAGGTTTTGCTGAGGTCTCAAGGAATTTCTGGTGCATGCGCTGAAGCAAAGCTCGATTAAACCCTGCTCAAAGCCCATATGTCGACTCCAACTCACGAGAAAACGTTTTATTTTCATTTCTTTTCAAAGAGGGCGGGGCCAGAACAACTCACAAGGTAAAGGTGACTTTGCCATCGCCCGAACAGGGACTTGAACCAAGGACCCTCAGATTAAAAGTCTGATGCTCTACCGACTGAGCTATCCGGGCTCGTGAAGGTGTGCAACAAGTTCTTGGTGTAGGCCCTCAAGGGGGAGTGGGAGGTGTTCAGTACGGCAGGTGAGTGCAGGTTCATCCCTCATTGAGCACACCTGAACCAGCTAATGTGGCTCTGGAGGTAAATGAAAAACTACACTCCAAGCAGAGCACAGATCCACTGGCAGCGGTGGGATTTGAACCCACGCCTCCGAAGAGACTGGAGCCTAAATGCAGCGCCCTAGACCGCTCGGCCACACTACCTCGAAAAGGCATCTTCTGCGGGCCGTTTCCACCATTGTGTTTGACATTAGGCCCCGACAACGTTTCACAGACAGTCAGTAATTTACAGGGTTCTGTCCGCTTAGGGTTCTGTGCACCTTTCTGATGCAGGGGCGTTCAGTCCTATCTCTGGAGGCGATGCCACCTGTAGATTGCAGATCATCAAGTACACCTGAACCGGATAATGTGGCTCTGGGAGTTGGCAGGTAAGTGAAAGTCAGACGTGTTTTAAAAACTGCCCTCATGTTTGTGTTCTCTCACAGTCTGAAACTCGAATAAAATTTAAAAAAATCTTTTGGTGAGGCCCAGGCATAAGAGCTCTGTGTAACTTCTCAATGCTCGGTTATTCAACCCTGTCCCTGGAGGTGAGCCTAGCCGCAGTTGCATACCCCCGAGCCCACCTGTACTGGCCAATTTGGCTCAGATGGTCTGCAGGTACATGAAAGTGAGATGCGAATTAAAAGCTGCCCTCACAGCTCAACCTGAGCGCAAACTGGCAGCGATGGATTCGAACCCACACCTCCAGAGGAGACTGCGACCTGAACGCCAGCTGCCGAAGGATCCTCCGGCAAAATGTTGAAGAATGTTGAACTCACAGCCAATCGCGTGGAAGCGCTTCAACATTTGCGGCGAATCGCGTTGCAGCGTTCAACATTCGTAGCCAATAGGGGGAGAGCGCTTCAACATTTGCAGCCAATCGCAGAGCGGAAGTTCAACATTTTCAACATTTGACCAATCGTAGCGCAAGAGAATGTCGAGGGCGCCCTGCCCCCGCTACCAAAATCATCCGAAGGCGAACGATCTATGACGAGAGGAATGAATGAAGAGGGAGTGTCAGAGGTCAGGAAGGTACAGTAGAAAGTTCACGACCTAAGAGCGAACATCACTGCACGAACCTCTCCGTTTATTTTACAAACAAGGAGTATATTTCTGACGGCGGTATTAACGGTAAGAATGCATAACCTCATCGCATGATTCATGCATGAACACTGTTTTGTTTTGTTTTGTTTTGTTTTAATGTTTATTTAATTAAGTACTTTGTTCAAAACGGTTTAGGACAAGATGGCTACAAAAAGGTCACATAAAGCCATGTCGGACGCTGAATGGGTTTCTCGTCTGAGAAAGTTTGCCAGCACAGGAGTCTGGCCATCAGATGGCAACAGGCCAGCTCCGAGGCAGAAGAAGTGGCACGAGATTTATCAAAGGGTAAGAGTGTGTTTATTTGATTTTTTGCACGATGAAACAATGTTCGTTGACTTGCATGATTTACCTACAACAGTTGCACTGTCTGTTTACTGCATTTACCTAATAAAACCAACATATTAGCAGGGTTAATGTGTGAAAACGTTATACAAACCTGTAAACAAGGCATTGCTTACAGACATTAATTGATTTCAGGTATTTTGAGAATTATGTGATACGTTGCAACTATTGACTGTTAAAGAAAGGGTGGGGGAGGGATGTTCATTGAATAGGTGGTTTGAATTAAAGTGTAAAATGTCTTCAACTTTCTCTTTTAATGGAGTTGATCAGGTAACCATTATTGTTTAGTTACAAATGCATTTGTGTTACAGATTGAAAAATGTCCGATGCAATCCCGTGGCCAGTTGACCTTGCTTGGAGCGGTCCAGAAGTGCGTATGTGGTTTTCACACTCAGAAGGTAACATTAATGTGAATGCGTTGCAAGTATTTTTTTAAGCAAACCAATGTTCCTCTTTCAAAATTGTGTGTATGTGTTTTTGTTGTTATAAGCAGCCCACTGCCTCTTCTGAACAAACACAGAGGGTCAGAGAACAACAGCCTGCTGCTGCAGCGGCACAGGAGCAGAGTGAACCCCAGCCTCAGGCCCGGCCGCAGCCTTCACCATCAAGGATAACTCTGAGTTTGTCAATGGTAATAACAATTTTTCTATTAGCCATATTTTAGTGTCAAATACTCTATTCTGTTGACAATTTATAAAGTACAGAAAATGTCATTGTAATTGTTTTGAACTTTCAGTTTACCAAACCAAAGTTTAGCGGGTCTCACATTGCTGCAGCGAAGCCAAATTTGAGTGCGGCTAGAAGACCATCTCGTGTGGATGACCAACCCAGCGCAGCAGTGTCCAGTGCCCCGAAACCAAGCACCACTGTCTCTGTAAGTATTGGCATAATCCACATTTCATGCTGTTAAGTAAAGTTAACACATTACGCTCGCCTCCACTTTGTACAGCTCATATTTTTATTCCAGGAAACCATACTGTAATGAAATAAGATCAGAACTTTACAGTATTGCATAATGCTTTAATTAAATACATTCGATATACACTGCTGTTCAGCAGTGACACCTTAAATTGATCAAAAACGGTCCAACATTTTGTCACGCTTTATTAAGTAGTCAACCATTTTTTCTGTGATTTTTAAATATCAAAATATTACTGTTTTAATTTATTTTTGATCAAGTAATTAAGACTTTGGAGAACTTAATAATCTAAAGCATTTTTCTGGTCACACGCCTCTGAACAGTGGTGTATAATTCCATCTAACATGAGGTAAAATTATTGGACAGTTATATTTGATGAGTTATAATTCACTGCATCTATTATAATCTTTCATAATTCACTGCATGATTATATAGACGCAGGACCCTGGAGTTCCAGCCTCTGTCCCCAGAACCACTCCAGATGTGACCGCTCCTGCAGAGTCACGCAGTATCGTCTCCGTAAGTAATCTCATATTTTTT
>NW_026634853.1:14049-83895 GCF_024868665.1 Triplophysa rosa
ATGACTGTGAACAAGAAAAATGAAAATGAAAACGAAAACGAAAATGAAAACGAAAATGAAATAAAAGAGAAGAGAAAATAAAATAAAATGAAAATCAAAGTTTACATTTTAATTTGAATTGTGTCAGTATTATTGCGTGAACATTAATAAAACCTTTGTAAAAAATGTTTTTACAATTTATTTTTCACATTTGCCTTTTCATTTTCAAATTGGCAGTCTTGCCTCGAGATTTTAGTGAAAATGAAATGTCAAATCACCAATTGCATTTTCTTTTTCAATTTGACAGGGACAACGCATTGTCAGTGTAAAAATGAAAATGAAAATAAAATAATTTCATTTTGTTTTTCATTTTGGCACATATTGTGCACGCAGTTGTGTATAATGAAATTGCTAATCTGGTTTTCATTTTCATCGTTTAATTTATTTATTTAAATTTCTCATAATTTTGATCATACTTTGTTCTATTTAATAACTGTTCTGTGTATGTAAATTCATTTTAGGACTCTGTGAGACAACAAGTTCTTCAAAGACTACTTTGAAGAGTGACTTATGCACTGGAACACCCACCGCTGGACATTGAATATTTGCAATTTGTTTGTCATCAAGAAATGCCATTAATTACTGCCATGTCAGCAAACATTGGAATTTCACAGGACTTAGTCAGAGGTTTAATGAACTTGGATTCTCTTATTCAGCAGCACAAAGAAGCCCAGCAGGTGGCAACTGTAGTGGAGATTGAAAGACCAGATGGATGTGGACGTCCAAAAAGCATATATCAGAGGAGAGATTTATTTACTTTCTGAAGCTTGGAATACCTCAGGAAAGCATCAGTAAAATTTTAGGTGTCTCTCGTACAACTCTCTATCGCCGGATGAGAGAATGTAACTTGTCAGTTTCATCCCTCTACAGTATTTGTACAGATGAAGAGCTTGATTCCTTGGTGTCTCAAGTCAAGAGTACTATGCCAAACATAGGGTACAGGGTTGTCAGAGGAGCCCTCATTGCCAAAGGACATCGAGTGCAGTGGGACAGAATATATGCATCCATGCGTCGTATTGATGGTCTCGGTGTTCTTTCACGAATGTCCCAGCTTGGTTGTGTTGCCCGATGAACTTATTCTGTTCCATATCCCAAGTATCTTTATCATATAGATACAAACCATAATCTCATAAGGTAATGCCAACTTTAACTGTAGAACACATGTTTATGTGTAAAATGTGTTGCTTTGGCTGCATTTTATTTTCATATGGTATTGTAGTTGTTTTCTAACTTGCCCTGATATTTTCACCTTTGATTTAGATACAACATGGTTATCTTTGGGGGTGTAGATGGATATTCAAGAAAGGTAAGACATCTAAACCTTAGAACTGTAGTCTAAATATGCGTTATATAATTTGTGCTGGAAACCAGTCACTGTACACCGTCAGGAAAAATGATACAAAAGCTGTCACAGGAACGGTACCCTTTCAAAAAGTACTAATGGTATATATTAGGTGCAGATGTTTACCTCTAAGGTACTAATGTGCACCCTTTAGGTGCAAATGTGTACTTAAAGGGTACCGCTTTTGTGCCTTTTTTCTGACAGTGTACAATCTTTTTTTTTTCATTTTTCAGATCATGTACTTGCGCATAACAGACAACAATCGCTCAGAAACAATGCTTGGATTTTTCAAAGAGGCAGTTGAAGAGTTTGGTTATCCCCTGAGGTAAGGTTTTATATAATCAACAAGTTTCACAGACACTAAATATTTACTTTACAGTTTTGCTTCTTCAAATAGTAGTGCTTTTGATACTTATAAAAAAACACAAATAATAATATAAAGAGCTTGAGGAATGTCACTATTGTCACTTGCAGAATATATCAGCAGGAATGTTAAAAATACACCAGTTTAATTCTTAATTTGATTATGGTATTAGATATGTTATCTAATCTGTTTAGCTATCTGATCTGGAATTTTGAAATCAACATAATTTTTATTTTTTAGAGTACGAGGAGATCATGGCGGAGAAAATGTAGGTGTGGCGCGGCTGATGTTTTCAACGCGAGGAACAGAGAATGCAAGCTTCATTGCTGGCAAAAGTGTGCACAATCAGCGGTAAATGTACCACACCCCTACTCACCATATAGCTCTGAGACACTAGTCAATAATGTTTACAGACCATGTGAATTAATTTTATGCTGTTTACCAGGATTGAGCGCCTTTGGCGGGATGTTCGGATGTGTGTCACTGGACTGTATTATGACATTCTACATCGGCTTGAGGACTGTGGATATCTTGAAATAAGCAACTTCACCCACCTCTTTTGCTGTCATTATGTTTTTTTACCGCGCATACAAGCCAGCCTCAATGCTTTCAGGGATGCTTGGGATAACCATTCCATGAGGACAGAGAACAACCTGACCCCAAATCAGCTGTGGGAAGTTGGGCAGTATCAGAATCCAATAAGTGACCCTGAGGTAATTTACTTCACCCTTAAATGCATTACTGTATATTTCTGGTTGTTCCGTTTTCTGTAGATAGGGACACCCTACAATTGTCACTGTGGTAGATATACTGTATGTTAAAGGTGGAGTCTAAAAATGACCAAAATCACATTCATTTTTTTTGTTATAGATACATTTTCAAAACTCTGCTGCAGCTGAACAAGAACGTGGAGATGTTGAAGCTGATCACTTTGGGGTCAATGTGCCTGCAATTCAAATGTTGCAATTGACAAATGAGCAAATTGAGCACCTGGTATCACAGATAGACCCACTACAGGAGTCTGGTTTATTTGGAGTAGACATATACCTTCAAACTCTCACATTTGTACAGAATTTGGTTGAAGGTTAGCTTGAACAGTATGTATGACATTGTATTTTACTTAATTTGAACAACATTGCAATGTGTTTATTTAGTATTAACTGCATCTAAAAACAGGACAGTAACAGATCTTTTCAGTATGTGGATTCAGGTTAGTGACCTTTAAAATAGATTTTAAGAAATTTTTAACATGCAAACTGTGCAATTAAAGTAAATGATTTTGGAACATCAAGAAATTTGAATGTTATTTCTTCAAAGTCAAAACTAACTCCGAGTAGAACATCATCAGAATCATATTCTGAAAGTGTTAAACCAATCCAAATCCAGTAGATGCTGTGTTTGCACAAGCTTGCAAAGTAGAAGAAAACTCATCCATTGTTAGTATGTCAGCAGGAAGCATTAGCGTCCGGCTGCACGTGGAGGCCTTGAAGAATTTTCCCTTACACACTTTAACATGCAGACTGTTAGATGGAACCTCCCATCCTGTCCAAAATGACATGAGCTTCTGCAGCTGGTCTGAGGTGGCTGTATAGATAAATAATTACAAAGTATATATAAACATATCTTTAAAACTTCGCACAGTATGGTTTGATACACCAAGTTACAAAATTATGAATAGTATTAATAACAGCATTTAATTAAAAAAAAGTGTACTGCCGTTTTACTTTCCTGAATATATTCCAGAAGAAAAGTAATTTGACGAGTGACAATTTCAGGGTGCAAACTTTCGTCGTCATCATCATCAGAATCAGCAACAGGCCAAGCAATGTTCTGAAGAATGACCTACAAATAAAATGTAACAAACTCAAACACTGTACAAGAGATAGAACTTGTGTCTAATCAGGTAAAGGATATACCTCTGGACCATACTGAACTTCACACGCCTTTGGGAAGACAACTTTAATTGCATCTTCTCGTGCCGTGATCAATGACCAAACATTGGTTTCTTTGATTCCACGCCTCGGCTGCTTTATTTGACATTTAGTCCTATACAAAACCTAAGGAAAAAGAACACAAACTAATTTAAGCAAGTCCATTTACTATCTTTACACATACAGTATCTAGGATTTACTAAATCTGACTGAGGAACAGCAGTGTTTCTAACGTCAATGAACAGTCCAAAAGACAATAAAACAAAAAATAAAAATAGTATCAATAAAAGATTAAGACACTCACAGCGTGTTGCAGCAACCTATTAAACAGCCATTTCCGGTGGTGTTCAGAAAACCCAGGAAGGTCCCATGACACAGCAAGTCTGGTTACTTCCTCCTTTTCCTCTTCTGAAAGGTTATGGTTACCTTGCAACTAATGAAAACATTTAACTTGATGACTTTCCAAAATCATGCAAGCACAATGCTTTATTTTAATTACCATCAAAAACCTCAACATAAGATAATTATTCTGTATATTATAACTGTATAGGTTCACATGCTACACAGGGAAATAATAATATAGTTTAATAATTAGTATTTTTTATAGTTTAAACTATATATGTACTGTGTAGTATGTACTGTGTAATTTGAGATGTTTCTTAAATATAAATAGTCTTGACAGTAATGTTTTGCACCTACCAGTTGGATGGTATGCCTTTGTTCCAAATCTGGACAATCCTCTAATTTAATCTCTGCAGTCTCGATGGGACCACCCATCAACACGTGAACTACTCAACTCAACTCAACTCAACTTTGTGCAGTGTTGGCTTGCTCACCGGGAGACTGCATTTATTTATTTATTTATTTATTTATTTATTCATTTATTTATTAGATATTATTTATTATAATGATCTTGCTTGGCCTATAAACACCATGCACTGTGCTGTGTTTTACCTTTCTGTGTTTTTCTTATTTGCTCCTGTAAAGCTGCTTTGGAACAATGCACATTGTGAAAAGCGCTATATAAATAAAATTGAATTGAATTGAATTGAACTTTATTTATATAGCGCTTTTACAATTTTCATTGTTACAAAGCAGCTGTACATGAGACACATTGACTACAAGCAAAACAATCAAAGTTTTACCTGCAAAAACAAGAAAAGGTTGAAAACACAGAAGACAGACACACCCACACACAAAACACTCCACACACACAACACGCACACGCACACGCACCAACACACACAGACACAGAGACACACACACACACGTACGTACACAGACAAGTACGCACACACACACACGCTCAGTGAGAGCACACATTTAGGATAAAGGAGAGAGAAGCACAGGTCAAATATAACAGATAATAAATTCCTATATGCAATATTAATTAAGTAAAACTTTAAGATTCTAAAGCAGCCCCCCCGGTCAGGCAGATAGTGCAAAAACAGTATGCAAACGGTGGCGAGGAACCCAAAACTCTAATCGAGAAAAAAAACCTCAGGAGAACCCAGGCCCAACCAGGGGATTCCAGTTCCCCTCTGGCAAAAGCTGCTGCCTCTGCACAAGCTCCAGAGAGCTTGCACAACAAGGCTAAATAAAATAAATAAACTTAATAATAAAATAAATTATAGTTTAAGATTATCATTAATAATCTAATAGCATTTGAAATTTTGTGGTGAAGACATGTCAAGAGACCGCGTCCTTCTTTATCCAGCTCTATCATCTCAGCTCTTGTCAGGTCCCCACTTCCCATTCTCCGCTCTACCATCAGGTCAGGCCATGAACTGCATCCTGCTCGCTGTGGTAACCTTGGAACAATGAGACAAGACTGGCTGAGAGTAGAGTACTGTTCTGTACTCTTTGATGCAACAAGTACATCAGTTGTGTTTTTGGTTCCGGTTGATCTAACTAATGCAGCCTAAACCCTCTAAAGATTTCTATTATGGAAGAGTAGTGTATGCAAGATTAAAAAGATGCGTCTTTAGTCTAGATTTAAACTGACAGAGTGTGTCTGCCTCCCGGACAGTGCAGGGAAGACTATTCCAACTACGGCTGGACTAATTCCAGGAAGCAAAGGGCCACCATGAAGAAATGAGTGGCCTATCATGCGCCCAGCAACCACAAATAAGTCACTATCAATCAGAGTTTGACTGCAACACGGAACAAGGTGATCCTGTTCACCCTCAAACAGGAGTGTTACATCTGCTATGCCTGAAAAAGAATGTAAATGTGTTAAAGAAATGCTTTATCCTTTTTCCATAAATTAAGACAGTAAAGTTTAAAACATTCCCAATAACAGCATGAATACCAAAATTCAGAGAAAAGCCTGTCCTCAGCTTCTCAACAGGCATACTCAGGAGATGTCTATTGACCCCATCACCAATGGCTGCATCTCCTGTAAAATATGTTTTAAATTAATTTCAATAGAGATACATTATTAAAGATGGTATGAAAAAACATTGCAACATATGTAAAACAGAAAAACAACAGAGAAATGTTTGGATTACAAAATCTATAAATCTGCGAATATACCTTGTAATATGCCAGCCTGATCTCACACATAAAACGTACATATTTACACGTAAATTAAAACTGCCCTATACGTATGCGATTTTACGTATTTAGAGTGTCTTTTGCGTATTATTTAGACGTAATTGTAGGATCGATACGTATCTAAATTTACGTAAGAGCAACTTAAAATACGTACAGATCCGAACGTGTTCTGACCAGTCAGTCATCCAGGAACAAGATATTTGCTTTTGAAGCCACTTTTAAATGCTTATATTAATTTAATTAATAAAAAAAACTCTTTAGCACTTTAGCACATATTTACTACTTGCTATAAAGCCTTATGAAATGTGAACTATGAATGTTGTGATTCCTTTATTTAAAACAATGAATAATCTGACGAATGGACCGCGTTCCCGACCGGACTTATTTCAGGGTTACACAACAGTATCAGAGTAGCTGCGGTGTTGACGTCTTTTCCCCTGGTGAGGAAATGTGTTTACATTTGTTAATTTATATTCCTGATGTTTTATGAAATATATTCGTAAGTAGTTAGTAGTTGTTGCTTTTTGTAAGAATAACAGCTGTTTTTTGGCTATTAATTTAAAAAGTGCATGGACTGAAGTGATGCTGTTAATTGGGTTTTAGCATCTGATAGTCATTACACATCAATGATTAGCGTTTAAAATGATCTAACGTTACAGTAGTCTAAATTCACAATTATTTGATGTTTGTTGTGTTTTAATGTCCTCAGATCACACTTTATCTCACTATGGCGGATAACATTAAAGAATTAAACGAAGTTATCCGAAAAGGGCGCGCTGTTGCTGCAACCCTCGAAGATATTCATGACCGCACTCAATTGGATGCTTTCGTTAAAAAAGGCCACACTGCAAAACTGGACGTGGGTCAAATCGTCAAAGAAGGACAAACTATTATTGAAATCCTTGACTATGAGAGTTCAAGAAATCATCTGAATCATGTTCTAAAAGAATCCATAGAGCTGCTTGGAAAGGCAAACCAAAATGGTCCAAAGGTCAGTCTTTTTTGAAAATCCAAACTTTTAGGCAATCGGTACCCAGCTAGCACAGGTACGTCTGCTAACGATCTGGAGATCTGGAAAACATTGTGTAAAAACATCTGCCAAACATATTGGAAAGAGCAGATTTACATCCATTCTAAACCATAAACATCTTACAGATGTCTTCTAGTAGATGTCTATATGACATCTGACAGCAGATGTCTTCCAGACCTATTGAGATGAGCAAACTGTCTTGCAGATGTAAATTCAGACATCAAATAGACATATGGCAGATGTTCGTGTGCTATCAGGGTATATAACATTTGGCAGAAAAAATATGATAATTATGAAAGATTGGTGGAACAATGGATATCCTATATTAGTACATTATATTGTTATTAATTTAAGATTACGACAGTTGTAATCATTAATGTTGATGTGGAAAACAAGTGTCAAGTTTTTGTAACAGAAAATGTAGAGTCTTTATGATGCACAGATATAGACGTTTCATGAGACGCACGCGCATTGCCACGGTTATGCGCCTAACCCAAAGTTAACTTACTGTGTTTGCTTATTGGTCTCTCTTGGGCCACAAAAGCCGTTTGTTTATGTTGTTGTTGGCGGCACTGAAACTGTCTATAGCAGTGTTTCCCAACCCTGGTCCTCGGGGCACACCTTCCAGAATGTTTTAGTTCTCTCCCTATATGAAACACCTGATTGATGAGTTGATTCAGGTGTTTTATATAGGGAGAGATCTAAAACATTCTGGAAGGTGTGCCCCGAGGACCAGGGTTGGGAAACACTGGTCTGTAGTGTACTGTTTGAAATTAACAGGCGAAGAAAAGAAGGATCCAGTCCAACGGTAGAGTCAGATGTAAATTGAGAAAGAAGTCATGTCCACAACAAGCAAAGCCTTCTACTTCACACGGTAAGGTTTTGTTGACCTAAAGGAAAATAATGTATTGTGTTGGAAAGCATTACTTTTGAAATAACAAAGATGTTTTGATGCACTTTTACATGCATTAATCAGATTCAAGACTCAAATCAAGGGCATGTCCAGAGCCAACAGAACGTCGTCAAGACCAGGGTCCAGTTCATGGTTAGTTATAACTTATTAGGTTATTACTTTTGAACATTTTTTAGTTTTGTTTATCTGCTTATTTTTGGCATGTATTAACCATATATTTTTCATGATGTGCTACATTAAGATAAAGTAGCCCTTATGATTAGAGTATATGATACTGCTATGGAAATAGTGCCCACAAATGCTTTGCTTTAATGTTACAATTATTTTTCAAATTTGAACAACGGCACTTGACATCACAACAAAAAGCAATTCTTTATAGTAAGATTTCTTAAAGAACAGCACTGCATCATTAGACAGGGGACTGTTTTGCATAATTGTTTTTTCTGGGGTGTGACAGATTCTCTTCTACATGAGTTGCAAGAGCTTCTGTCAGCTGTTAGTTGTAACCTCCGTTCTGAGGGAACCCCACATTCAGCATCAATGCATTGGGGCACACGGACAGCAGCTTCACCAGAGAGATGGGGGGAGGCCAGACCCTCTTTAATCAACAACAGGCTTGCAACAGAGCAGATCGAGGGACAGCTGTGTTTGGAGTGTAAGGCAAAGGTGGCAGTGGTCAAGTGCAAAGACTGTTTGCCTAAGCAGTATACCTGCATCAACTGTGACTGTGCTATACACCGCACACAAGTATTCCACAACAGGAGCACCATGATGTCAGGGTTCCACAAGGCTGTACCTCCCACCACAGTGGTGAAGCAGGACTCTGATGGGCAATACTTTCACCATCATGAAGGTACAGTTTTATTTTAGCAATAATAGTAATTATATTCATAGTAGTCCTCATAAATGTCTTAGGATCTCTTAAGATAAACCTCTTTATTAATTGTATTTATTGAACTAATTTTTATTGGTTTTCATTTTCATTGTAGATCAAATATTACCTATGGCACTACCAAATTCAATATGCAGTTGTGGGGAAGAAAAGTACAGTGTTGGAAAAGCGAGGTCCATTACTGTAATCAACATGAAGGGTGAGTGTTCAGCACATACATGTCCTTTAACTTATGCATGTTTATTATTAGAAATTTATCACATGTATGTATTGTACTTTTTAAAAGCTGTTGTGCTATTTACCAATATTTTTTTTACTTTATTAAGCTCCTCCACATGTATGACAGTGGCCATTTTGTATATTTCTGTTGGTTGATATTAAACCAGTCTGTTGATTTGCTTCACTAGCACATTTCTGAGGCTATAGTATATATAATATCTGCGCCTGGTTTGTATCAATTGTTTAGAATGTCTGTGTCTACAGTGGTTCTCAACTCTGGCCTGCGAGATCCATTTTTCTGCCGAGTTTAGCCCCCTGCGGATCTGCGCAGACTGCTTGGCGTATAACATAAAAATACTGCGAGAGTGATTCAAATGCATACGCCGGCAGATCTGTGCAGCGCTGTGCAACAAACGTGTCTGTTGCTGAAGACACTGATTAGCTTGTTCAGGTGTGTTTTATCAGAGTTGGGGCTAAACTCGGCAGGAAAATGGATCTCACGGGCCATAGTTGAGAACCACTGCTCTAGAGAAAACAAGACCTTGGCTAAATGAGAATCTGTGTTGAGTCTTTTTGCATTTAAATGTGTCTGTACACTGCCTGCTTTAAATTCTGTTTAAAGTTGCAATGCTGCATATAAACTTAAAAACTAAATTATACCTGTTCTAACCATGGTCATCGTGGTTACTCTAATAATAATATCATACAACACAAACACATCTGCACTGGACAGTTCAAGGTTTGTAGTTAATTGTAGTTAATTTAACTACTGTAAAAGTAGGACACTAACAACAATTAGCTTCGTTAAAGTAGGACAGTAAGCAGTTTTTAAAAGTGTGTGTGTGTAAATTTTTAGGAATCATTTGTGTTCTATCATTATACTTTGGTATTAAATTTCATTTACTAACAATTAATTTATAGGTCGCTATGAACTGTCATTGCCCCATCTTCACTGTGAGAAATGCAGAGAAACATGGGTACCAGGTGTGTTAGAAATGCAGAAGAGTGGCTACTGGCCTGCAACCATGAACTTTTGCACCATTTATGATGAGGAAGTCTTCATGTCCTTCAAAGACTTGAAAATGGCTGCTCCAGGACTGTCGCGTTTAGCATTCATAAGAATGCTTGACATGAAGACAGTGCACTACGGCAGAGTGAGTACCTTTCTCATATACTGGTCAGCCATTGCATTAAGCATAAAACAACCCGCATTAACCAGCCTGCCTATTATTTTTTTGGCTCCAACCTAATGCGTGGACAATTATTATTGTCCCTGTGACATATTGCTTTATTGTTTCCTAAATTCCTAAAGTCGCTTGGATAAAAGCATCTGCTAAATGACTAAATGTAAATGTAACAGTGTTGTTAAATGGGATTTGTGATATTTTGGTTGAACAATAAGAGCCATGTTAATAATATTCTAACTGTTTAATATTAGGGGGATATATTTAACTTATGGAGTATGGTAGATGTGGAAAAGACTTACAATGAACAAACCTAGTATTTAGTAACATTTCTGTGTATCTTTAACTAGAATGGCACCTTATGTGGTGATACATTTTTGAAGAGCTTTTTCGAGTGGTCCATCTGCCTTTATGAGGTTGACAAGATCTGCGGTGACCAACATTTCATGTGCCCAGCTTGTACCCCTCTAATGCTGGCAGTTGCTGTGGATGGCAACCGAAAACTTCATCGCTTTAAAAAGGCGGGGAAGTAAGTGGTTTGTTGTTGTTGTTATTGTGATTATTGGTTGACTTTTACTTTTTGTATGGTAATAACATCTTTATACTGTAATGACTTGGTGTTTTATTTTAGTAATAAAAGGACTTTGGAGCAGAATGTTTTATACTTTGAGGACTGTTTTGTTCTTTTTCTATTAATGCCACAACAGCTCTTTAAATTACCCTGAAATTGTTCTTAGATTTGTGTTTATTGTCATTAAGACATTTAATTTAAAAAAACGAATTATGTTTTATTAGTTCAGAGGACTCTGGCTACTTCGAAGGGTTGTTTCTTTGCAAAGATGATGATGTTTCCTCTTTTGTTCAATATATACGCAGAAAAGTGCAACACGTAAGTTTACTCAGATTGCTTGCAAGACGACATTATAATTCATGATTTGTTTGAGAAAAGTTTTATACAGTGATTTTACATACTGTGTACACAGTTCATAAATCAGGCCTATTTGTTTTTCTCTCTAACCCTTTTTTATCATGTATTTCATGTAGGTTGGGGGCAAGGGTGTTTGTGGATCTGCGGAGTTCACAGCCTCTAAAGAGTTTTCCAGAAAGACCAGCAGTAAATTGGATGAGGAGGGAATTGAAGTCGGTGTCTGTAGGCATGGTGTTCTTTTGAGGGCACTCAATATGTTCAGAGGAGAGATCTATGCATATCCTTTGTACCTACAGAAAGAGCTCTGGACAGAAAATGCAACTTTCTTTTGTGCTGACATCATGTGCAAATACTGGCCATACTTGAAAAAAGTTTGCCAGGCCTGCCCGGAACTGAGACATCTTCTGAACATGAAACCATTCCTTTCAGTTATGCACGCAAAAGTTCATGGTGTAAAATGTGAGGTATGTCAGGCCAATGTGTTCATATTGCATATTTATATTATACAGTCTATTCAGATAAAACCTGCATAAATTAAACTTTTTCTCATTTATTAGATCAAATGGAGTGGAAGTTTTCAAAAGGGTGCTGCATATACCATGGGGGAAGAAGTAGAACAAGCTAATAGCTTTTTATCAAGAATTGGTATAAGCACTAAGTTTATGTCCAAAGCAGGTTAGTATGTTTATATGTAATGTTGGCTTCAAAAACTTTTCTACATTTGTAAGTATGACCTACCAAAAGTAATTTGAAACTAGTGTATCTATTTGTTTTGATTGACAGGACGAACAGATTTGCTGACATTGCAGTGTATGGGGTGGAACAAAATGAAGACTCAAAATATGTGCCAAACTATTTGCACAAGATACCAAAAGGCAATCTTTATTTATATTCATCTTTATTATTTGTGGTAAATGTTGAAGCATCAGTCTTTTGAAGGTGTTTGGATTAGGATTAGTTTTAATCATTTGATTTTCAGGCATTTCTCACAGAATGTCATCTCATCAACATTTAAGTCAACGACACATTATAGAATTGTTAAACTAAGGCATTAGACGTATGGGCCTTTCAGTCGGGACACGGCAGTTGTGTCTAGTTTTTTTTCAATAGGAAACATGCAGAAAGCAGTACAACATGGGCGGTTTCACAGGTGGAGCGCCGGTGGTCCACACGCGGTGCTTGTGCACCCAAAATCCTGCCCCTTCCGTGAGCTCGGGTCTTTATAGCAGGCGCCACTGAAGATAAAAATATGTCCACTACATGCTGCACAAATTGCTTCCACTACATGAGAAAAGCGCATACCGTGTGAAACGCCCAGTATGGTTCCCCTAAACGGATGATCAAACTTCCTAAAAAATTCATATAGTCTTACAATGAATGTTCAGACCCAGTGTTTGTTTTTTACAATCCAACTGTCAACTCTCACTCAAACGTACATTCCATAAGTCTCTCTCACAAACAAACACAAATGCAGACAGACAAACGTATGCAACAAATGCAAAAACACACAAACGCAGAGACACACAAACACACACGTTTATATCTATTGAACTGTCTGCCTGTCTATTTAACTATCTGTCTGTCAGCCTCACTGTCTGTCTGTCTGGACATGAACATTCAATGTGATTGTATTTCAAGACATGAAAAATTATAATTGGTTTTGTGGCATTAGCTTAAACACATTATGATTTGCCTATACTTTTGTCTTCCATGAAGATGAGATGACATTTTGTGACCAGTTAATTCAGGAAACCAACTAATCATATACTTTTGCCATTGTAACTACCTGTATCACTGGTTTATTGGTTTGTATGTTTCAGACCCAGCAGAATCTAAAAAAAGAGACCGAAAGCCTACAAGACATGAAAAAAGAACTGTGTGTAGAAGATGGTGTACTGCATCAGTGGGTCACAGATGTACAGGAGTGGGCCCACACTAGTATGTAACAACTATATGTCATTCTGTTTACTTTTGCAAAATACTGTCACTGCAGTGTGCTGTGACTGACCAAGCAACTTTTTGAATTGATTGAACATTTTGAGACTTTTACAGCAACTGTAGGAGACAGTGATGCTGCAATTCAGCCAATAAGGAACACAATCGAAGAATTATCTTTGTGCATTAAACAACGGCAGCATCGTCTTTACAGACACACTGGTATGTTAAATATTTAGGATAGAACTACTTATTCATTGTCTTCATCGTTATTATTATCATTATGACTACTACTTCTAAAATTGTTGTCAATAACAAAGTAATTAAAATGCCCAATGTCAATTCATTATGTTTTAGCCACAAACAAAGGACGCAATAAAATAAGAAGAAAAATTAATGAGGAGAGAAAAAAGCTGGCTTCTTCCATTGATGCCCTTGTTGACCCCTCCTTTAAGATAGTGTCCATTGAAGAGGTCCTTCAAAATGACTTGGTTTTCCCCTGGCAGCTAACAGAGCAAGGTTAGTGTTGCATAACATTGGTATTCACATTGAAGTATTTAGCCACTATGTCTTTATCTTATTTACATGTTTTATCTGTATTATGTAGATGATGTCAACCTCTTGACAAAGAAGAAAGTCTTTGACAAGGTAATGCTGATTCAACGATTAGAGGAAGAACAGACTGTCCTTGTTCAAGAGGCAAAGCAGCACTGGCTTTTTCTAAGAAGTCAGGAACACAAACTGAACAGTTTGCTTGATACCATCATTTCAGGTGGTAAGTATTCATATATTACATGAGCTAAGAGCTCACCAGGACATTGTGAAAACAAGTTATCAGGCAATAGACACCATAACCGAACATTTTACTGTTGAAGAATGCGAATATCCTAGCTGGGCAGAACCTTCGGTAGCCCTTTACTCAAGCAGTACCGATCTGAGCTCTGATGAAGACGATACATTTCTGCTGTAGTTATCTATTACTCCCCTTGTCTTCTCACTATTTTTATTTTCATTTAGTCTTTGCCTCTGTGTTTGCATGTGTGCTTGTCTTTTTATACCATGGGAGATGAACCGATTAACTTTGAGGGATCGATTAAAATGTTCCTTTGGGTTTATTTCTGATGAGTTTTACAGACATGTATCCTGTGGGGGTTTTACAGACATACTACAGTATCTTGCTGGGATTTGGAGCTGTAAGGATAGTTTTGAGGAATGTTTCTATTTTGTGTGCAACAGAAGATTATTTGTGTGCGTGTGTGTGTGTACCCTTAATGAGTATTTATATATAAAGAGTTTATTTCCAAAATGAGATGACTCGGTTTAAATTTTTTCGAAATTGTTCTTTTTATTGTGCATTCCAATTAATATCAATCAAACTGCAGTTGGTTTGTTTTGATTTAAGCCATAATAACAAAAAATAGAGCTAACTTACACAATAAAAAGTGAAAGTGACATATTTGTCAGGTATGGTGACTCATACCAGAAATGTGACCTCTGCATTTAACCCATCCAGAGAGTAGTGAACACATACACAGCAAGTCGTGAACACACGTACACTCAACTTTATTTATATAGCGCTTTTTACAATTTTCATTGTTACAAAGCAGCTGTACATTAGACATATTGACTATAAGCAAAACAATTTAAGTTATACCTGTAAAAACAAGAAAAAGGTGAAAACACAGAAGACAGACATACCCACATACAGACGCTCCACACACACAATATGCACACGTACTAACACACACAAACAGACACACACACACGGACGCGCACACACACACACACACACACACACACACACACACGCACAGTGAAAGCACACATTTAAGGTAAAGGAGAGAGAAACACAGGTCAAATATTAAACAGACTATAAATACCTATATGCAATATTAAGTAAAACTTTAAAATGCTAAAAAAAAGCCCTAACCCTAACCCCCCCCCGGCAAGGCAAATAGTGCAAAACAGTATGCAAACGGTGGAGAGGAACCCAAAACTGCAATCAAGAAAAAAACCTCAGGAGAACCCAGGCCCAGACAGGGTACACATGGAGCAGTGGGCAGCTATCACTGCAGCGCCCAGGGAGCAAGTGGGGTTAAGGTGCCTAGCTCAAGAGCACCTCAGTCGTTACCCACCGGCCCTGAGAATCCAACCGGCAAATATTACATACAAGTCTCCTGGTCTACATTGTTGTTCCTTTGTTACATGACGAATATTAATGAATGTATGACAAATAAGGATTGTTTTTCTTAATAGGCAAATACTTACAGTGTATGAATGGATCATTATTACAGTGATTATGTTTCTAGCATGTTATATGTCTGGTTACTGTACTTTTAACCCTAAAAGATGAAGTGTGTAGCTTTTCATTTCTTAAACAAGCATGTAGGAAGACCTATGATGGCCATATTCCAGGATGATTTATCAGGCTCAAATGGTGAAAAACAAATGCTTGGGAGGGAGCACAAAGAATTATTTTCACACATGAATGAACACCTCTGACTTCTGACCGCCTCAGTGAAAGTCTTTGTGATGTAATGGAGGAGGCTTTACAGAGTGCTCACCTCTGGAATTGTCATTGTCAATACAAAGATTGATTCAGCTTGATAAAAATAAATGTGAAAGTGACATGTAAAGGCCAATTATGGTAGCACATGTCCTCTGCATTTAACCCATCCAAATAGTGCACATACATTAGGAGTAGTGAGCACACACCTGTGGGCAGCCATAAAGGTTATGATGTTATTTCCATCAAGTGCAACTCTTTTTTGGACCCAGAGACTCTAAATTACACTGACTTTATAAAGATTTACCAGATCTTTGTATAAGGTACGTTTTTTTAAAAGACATATTGTAGATGTGTGCTATAGGTATATAGGTTTACCCAGACACAAGGATTGTTGGATGTGTTGGAACAGACATGTTCATTGACATAAATACTTGGACTAAAGATCAGGAAAGGTTACAGCCCTTTGCAGGTGAATTGCATGCTGTTGTTTGTATGATTTGTTTACAATTTTGACATTACATTATGTCTGCATTCAATGATATAGAGTACAACAGTTTTTGTCTAATTACCACAAAATATATATCTTTTAACTATGCGAAGTACACAAAATAATTTACTCATTGTATCACTACAAAAAGACCATGCTATTAATGTTATTTAGTATTCACAATTTATGATACCTTTAAAAAATAATAGCAACTATTGAATGTAATATTGTAAATATAAAAAATATCTGTGAAAGGTATATCAAATAATTCCAGAACTTTTAACTATTGTTGTAATCATTTCATGTGTCAGTAATACCCCATCTGTGTATGATAACATACGCTACTTAATTTCAACCAGCACAGTTCTATGATAAATGTGCATTAGGGTTGTGGGTAGAGATGAGGCGAGGACTCATATGCAGAGTGTGTAATGATCTTTATTTAACAATGACAAAACCTTGGCAAAATCCTCGCCAATGAGTGAAAACACAGTCCTCTCAAGCACTGATTTTGTTTTACAGAAATTGACACTTCAGGCAAACAGGCATGAAGGGCCGGCAAAAACCTCACAGGTCAGGACTCCTGCAGAACCAAAAACATGGAGAAAAGACAACAAACAGAGAACAGAAAACAAAAGTAGAAACAAAGAAATGAGGAGGGTAAAGAATTAAACAGCCCATGGGACAAATAACTAATAATACAAGGGGGAACGGTCAAGTGCACGTGGCAGACAGCAATACAGTTCAATCATGTTTTCAAATGTCTGTACAGAAGTACAATAAAACTATATCAAATCCTTAATGATTTATTGCAGTGAGCTTCACTTCAATTTATTCATCTGAATGAAAACGTTCATAAGGCTCCCATGTGTCCTTCCACTTAACTCCACTGAAAAACAATATAAATTTGAGATTATTTTAAAATTTTCATTTAAAAAAAGATGCAAAACAAAATTTAAGTAGCAGAATTTTAGAAGACAATGAGAATAAAGACTACACAAACTGTAACTGTAATAATATTTATGTTCTTTACAGCTTAACTAAATATTTTTGCATGTAAAGCCCTGTGAAATTTATATATAAAGTACATACCAGCCAGAGCAAGGCTGCCAGCCTTGTCTCTTTTTTCCCCTGAAAATAAGCAAATTATTTATTTTCCACATTTTAATTACATATTTATTTTTTAGATTCCAAAGCTGTTGATCCTGCCCAGATATTCAAACCAAATTTCAAACTCAATGTTACTTACATTTTTTGCTATTCTCGTTCCCATGGTTTTTACAAAGGGAAAGTGTTCTTTGTGTTAATGCACTGGGCAGTCTAATAGGAAAGAGCACAAACATAATCACATAACTATTTGAAAAGGACTGAGCTTCAAATATACACAATGCCAGATGCATGCATGTCTGTCTGTATGTATGTATGGATACAAAATTAAAGGCATACAGATGAAGCAGCAAAATGATGGAAATAAATCTCTCCCCTGCTAAAAACAAGATCAGCAGATTCTGTAGCCATCTTTAAGAACTGTCTGAAAACACATCTCTTCCATCAACACCTGACTGATCAGCTCTGACTTCTATCTCTTTTCTACTTTCAAAAAAAAAACAAAAAAAACCTAGCTCTATGTGTGGTAGGCTATATGAGACAAATTTTCTTTTTTGCACTTATGCTTTTTGTTGTCCTTATGTTGTTCCAATTGCTTCCATTCTTTCCCTCATCTGTAAGTGGCTTTGGATAGAAGCGTCTGCTAAATGACTAAATGTAAATGTAAAAAATCCAGCATTCCTGTTCACCAGAATATGGCATGTTTTGCATGCTGGGACTAACATGGGATGATGGCTGCTGATACGAGCATAAATTTGTCTTTTGAATGCTAGTACAATGCCAGCAAGACCACAATATAAATTCATTTGAAAAGACCATGATGACTGACAGTTATAAGTTAAAACTACATGTTTTTCATTTTGCAAACCACATTCTTTTTGCCTGATGTGTGTACAGATCCTTTGAAACATGCACTTATACAACTCATCTGACCCTGTTTTTACTTCACTTTAACAGAGGAAGTAAAAAAAATCTGTTAACATGAATATGTTAAATATTGTAATAATCAGTCAAAAACGACATTCAGGGAATTACCTTTAATCTTGTAGCGAAATTTGTTTGATTTTGAGACAGGCAGATGATGGACACTGGCTGCTGAAGCAGAGGCTTGAACAGCAGCACTGGAGTTTTCTGGACCCAAAGAGATTGTAAATTGACAAATTAAATAGACAGAAACATGCTAAATGCATGGACGGTTAAACAGGCAGACACACACACACACACACCACACACACACACACACACACACACACACACACACACACACACACACACACACACACACAACACACACACAACAAACAAACACAAACACACCACACACACACACACACACAACACCACCACACACACACACACACACACACAACACCACCACACACACACACAACACCACCACGACACACACACAGACACGCACCACGCACACACACACGCACGCACACGCACCACGCACACACACACACACACACACACACACACACACACACACACACACACACACACACACACACACACACACACACACACACACACACACACACACACACACACACACACACACACACACACGACAGACAGAGCCGATGGTAGTATGGAGTCAGTGTACAGTGTTACCGTTAAATGATTTGAGACAGGCAGATGATGGACACTGGCTGCTGAAGCAGAGGCTTGAACAGCAGCACTGGAGTTTTCTGGACCCAAAGAGATTGTAAATTGACAAATTAAATAGACAGAAACATGCTAAATGCATGGACGGTTAAACAGGCAGACACACAGACAGACAGACACACAGACACACAGTCAACACACACACAACACTGCACACACACACACACACACGCAGCACACACGCAGACACACACACACACACACGCACACGCACGCACACACACGCAGACAGACAGATGGTAGTATGAGTCAGTGTACAGTGTTACCGTTAAATGATTTTGAGACAGGAAGATGATGGACACTGGCTGCTGAAGCAGAGGCTTGAACAGCAGCACTGGAGTTTTCTGGACCCAAAGAGATTGTAAATTGACAATTAAATAGACAGAAACATGCTAAATCATGGACGGTTAAACAGGCAGACACACAGACAGACAGACACACAGTCAGACACACACACACACACACACGCAAGCACCGCACGCACGCACACACAGACAGACACACACACACACACACACACGCAGACAGACAGACAGACACACACAACACGCAGACAGACAGATGGTAGTATGAGTCAGTGTACAGTGTACCGTTAAATGATTTTGAGACAGGCAGATGATGGACACTGGCTGCTGAAGCAGAGGCTTGAACAGCAGCACTGGAGTTTCTGGACCCAAAGAGATTGTAAATTGACAAATTAAATAGACAGAAACAATGCTAAATGCATGGACGGTTAAACAGGCAGACACACAGACAGACAGACAGACGGTACAATGAGTCGTATTGATTTTGAGATACTTAATTCATTAGATGCTTGTGTATATTTGGCATAGTTAGAAACATATGTATAATCTATTTATCTATACGAATAACAGGTAATTACCTCGAGAGATCTCCAGGATCTTCTTTTTTATCGGTGGCTGGCAGATTTGAGAGGGTTCTTGTGAGAGATCCACTGGAGTAAGGGTTAAAGTAACAACATCCTCTCCATCAGTGCTGGTACTAGGAGCATCCCCCTCTTCTTCATTGCTGACACCACGATCTTCCTCGCTGGGCGACATGCTCTGATTACTCTCAAATTCATTGTCCCGGCCAGAATATTTCACTGTAAAATAAGCAGAGCAGGAGCTGTCAGATCAACAGCTGGGCAAATGTCTATTACTACAGTAAAACAAGCCTGATATTCACATGATCTGAAAGGCTGCACTGTAAGAAAGGAGCAATTGCTCCAAATCTACACCACACCTACAGCTAATTCCATTATCGCACATCGACTGGCTGTCATTGAATGTGTTTGACAAAGGTATGGTAAAAACTGCAACATGAAAAATCTTTATCAGTACAGTTACCTTTTAGAAGTGTTGAAAAAATATTCTTTATTGTTTTTATGGACAACTTCTCCTCTGGGGATGAAAAGTAAGTATCTGTGATTACATCAGTTGTGAAAGATCCTGACACATTCCTCTTCCCCAAGAGCAGAAGAGGATATCTTCCTAATGCGTGAATTTTGTGCATCTGTAATTAAAAGGGGAAAACACATTAGTCACACATTAATAGGAACATGCTGAATGTAAAATATTACTTGTAATAAAATTAATAAGCTAGTGTAAATCTTTTTTTTCAAGAAGCAATTAAGCAGAATATAAAGTTGTTTTGGTTTCATCTTCCACTTGCCTATAAATCTTGTAGGAAAGTATCACTGATAAGTTCATAAAACATTTGTTTAGACAACACAAGACACTTGATCAATCCCCTGAGCCAGACGCAGCAACTCTGTGTTTGTATAACCAGTAGAATATGGGAAAATATTTTTGAAAACAGTGGTTACTTCACATTTCATATTTACATGAGAACACGCGCGCACGCACGCACGCACGCACACACACACACACTTAATAAAGGCCAACTTTAACATTTGAATGTATTTAATATACTGACTTACCAGAACATTCGCAGAATTTACAAGTTTACAGAAATTGTTTGCATCTTTCATATTTTTGACCCATCGCTCATTTATTTTTTGTTTTGCAACTTTTATGGCTTTTTTCATTTCTTGCTTTTGTCCACAGTATTTACAGGTTTTGGAAGCCACAGAAATGTGGACACTGCATGAACAACATTTTTTGAATGTACCCAGGCATCCTGTGATAAACAAAAAACACACATGAAGATACATGTAGAAAGTCATTCGATGCAATGTTATATTGCTATGCTTCTACACAACAGCATAGACCAATGCACTTTCATGCTGGTTAACGCTGCTGGCGTGGTGCTGCATTTTGGAACATGTCATAAATTTGTTATAAACAGGTCCAAGTTGGTCCAAACTGTGTCATGAGCTGATAAAAGCTGGTACAATTAGGAAATTAGTTGATCTAAACTAATCCAAGCCTGGAAGATTAACACTTCGATTTAAACCAGTGTCAACCATGTTCCAAAATACAGCTGTTTTTCCGCAGTTAGTGTGCTTTTAAGGTTAGTATGTACTGGTGGATTAAATATAACCCATTTTTACAGTACAATACAATACAATATACTTAAATGTCCCCTGGGGTAAATTTGTATTGGGCTTATTAGTGAATGCTGCATTTCCAAATCACACAATATGTAAGTAAATAAATACACGGAAGGTAAATAAATCAATAAATTAATCAGTCACATAAACTCGCTTTAACAATCTAGACATGGGAACAGAACACGTTTAATTTGAGTGTCATGAATAACAACAGGACTGTGGGCACTGACTGCTCTGGGGTCAAAAACTATCTCTTCCGTTTTCCTTACATTTAGAATCAATTTGTTGGCATCACACCACTGTACAAAGTTCTTTATCTCAGAATGATAGCAAGATGGGTCACTGTACAGTACATGTAACGTTACTTAGTATACAAGTATCCCGTCTGACTTAATCCGAGCTCATAAATCATCTTATTAATAAAGAAAAAAGACCGGGTTAGATAGTGTTTAGTAATGCATCATGATGATTTGGTGTTCGGAAAACATTAGCACATCTATGCCACAAGAAACACACGTTAATACATCATTACAGATCTTTACAGTTAAATGAGAAACAACATATCAAGTGAGAACCATTACTGATCAACTAGTATAAAAATACTAAATGTACAGTTTACTTTGAATACAATATCAGGTATTAACTAATATAAATAAGAAAAACACAGTTCCTACCTGTACCGCTATTTTTTTTAGCACGCAATGCGCGGGAGATTACGCAAAACGCGAAACACCGGAAGAGGTCCAAGCAAAGCGAAAAAACTTTTTGCATACCTGATAACACAGCATTTTCAAAAATACAACCCAAAAATATTATATATAATATTTTAAATTTCATGCTTTATTTCAAATATTCTTACCACATTTTATTTCATTTTGTATTTAATACCCGCTCTCTGAAATACTTAACTGGTCAGTCTCGACATAGTGTATAACACTGTGTACTAACAATAACTTATGTTATAGTGTACTAACAATATAACATAATACAATATAATATAATAAACAAAAAATGCACATATAGGCTAATATTACAGGTATTGAATTCATTTTTTTATTTTATATATGCAGTAATAACGACACACACGTGTTTGTTCAGTATATTTTCACACCGAATACCCTTTAAATACAACTACTGTTTATTGTCTTGTGTCTTAACATCTTGCACCCAGTAAATGTAAAACTGTTCGTAAATTTACAGGGATTTGCAGCATTTCAACTCATGCAGTGTGTTGCACTTTAGTCCAAAAACGATATGGTTCACAATGAATGATAATGTCAGAGTCTGAAATTAATTCTTATGCTGCCAACTATGGATCTGTGTCACTAATAGTATTTATCCAAATAATGTTTGGCGTTAGCATAGTTTTCCCGTAAGAGAACACTATTTTTCAGTCCGCATATAATTCCCTTTTATCAAGATATTAACGTTCTCACAAACAAAACATTGACAAGGCGGCTACCAAAACTTGCAGAGAGCGATCCCAGATATTGTCTTACAGGGAGATGGAACTGGGGAAAGCGTAACGGATAACATAGATCACTTAAAACATATGTGAACATGTTGAACATTAATGGGCAGGCAATCGATTCCTTTAATGAATAGCTCTGTCCTCACAAAAGCGGTTTATTCAGTGTAGTGAAGCTTTTTTATTATTAAAATCTATTTAAAAACAACAGCTGGTCTCCTTTCCTGCGTTTGCTAAAGCAGTAGCGTTAGCATTAGCCGTTTTTGGCTAAAAGTTGCAGACTTTCCATCTAGTGGGTTTGGCAATCCTGTAGTGAAGCTTTTCTTTCATTAAAATCAATTTAAAAACAACAGCTGGTCTCCTTTCCTGTAGCATTAGCCGTTTTTGCCTAAAAATGTCAGACTTTCAATGTAGTGGCTTGTGGCTTTGGCAATCTATCATATCATAACCTACAGGATAGCGGATTCGTCCCAGCATGCAAAGCGGCGTGACGTCGCTTCACGTTCTTTATACGTAAGCATTTATACGTTATTAATGTGAAAATACGTCAGTCTCTAACGTTTCTGAAGCCTTTATACGTGTATATTATACTTAGATGCATCTATTTATACGTCAAGTGCATACGTTTGCTAAAGAATTTTTTTACGTACAAATAGATACGTATTCTTATGAGATCACGTTGAATATGCACTTTAGTGGAGCAGCCCAGTTGACTCCCTTTGCCTTATAGAAAGATAATATGGCTCTGTCTTGGTCTTCAGGGCTATCTTTCAAATCTAGATAAAAACGCAGTGGCTTTTCCTTGCTCTGTTCTCTCAGCAAAGTCCTGCAGAACAGCAGAGATGCTATGCGTGGATCTAAAATCCTCATCCATTCTATCAGGAAGTACAAAAATAAATAAAATAATCAGATCAGCCATTGTCGCATGAACAAGAATAAATTAGCCCCTTAGGTTATTTATTTGTATTGGTAAGAGTAGTATAATAATTGTTGCCCTTCAAAGGTTACTTTCTTTGCCTCTTCAAAGTTAAAGGACCTCTCCAAGTATCCAGATGATTCCACTGCTGATGATGATGGTCCAGGAAGATCTTCATTCTGATAGGGACTGCCATTTGTGTCCTCCCTTGGACTATTTCTTATTTAAAAAACAAAAGTAAATCTCAGATGTTCATTTTTAAAGTTTATTGATTTAAAAACCACCTTAAAGGGTAACTCCACCCAAAAATGAAAATTCTGCCATTCATTACTCACCCTCAAGTAGTTTAACATCTGTATGACCTTTATTTCCCCCCAAAACGCAAATTAAGGTAATTTTGGAAGCTTTCTGACTCCTCAGATTGCAACGCGACCAATCTTCAAAGCGCTGAAAGTGCGTAAAGACACCGTAAAATTGTCCACGCGACTCCGGTGTTTCAATATAAATTAATATGTGACAAGGATACTTTGTGTGCAAACAAAAAAAACTAATGGTTATATTCAAAAACTTCCCGATTTGAGTGCATGTGGTCGATTACAGTGCATACGGTGTCAGAACCGCTCGACACATGCGCGTTCTAACGTAGAGCCTGGCTCTAGCGTGTGGCTCCCATGAACGCACGCTGGAAACTAACAATCAAATCAGGAAGTTTTTGAATAAAGTCATTAGTTTTTTTTGTTTGCGCACAAAAGTATCCTCGTCGCATTATATTAATTAATATTATATTAACTACTTGAGGGTGAGTAATTAATGGCAGAATTTTCATTTTTGGGTGGAGTTACCCTTTAAGTATTACTACCTGTCAATGCATAAATTAACATGGGTCTGGAGAAAATCAGTCAGTATCACTGTCTGGCAAATGGAGCAAGTCTGTAAAACAAATGTAAGCATTTAGGAAAGGTTAATGCACTCAATATGAAAACACTGATGTAACAGTCTTCAGGATAATGTGAAATTATAACTACCCCAAATGACTCTTCAGAATCTGTTACCTCAACATCAGGAGGAGTATCGTCTTCTAAAATCTCAGACTCCGATTTCTATTTCACAGGTTGCATGAATTATTTATTGAATGCTCTAAATTATATGTACAAAGGGTCGTAAATATCCAACAGAGAGACAAGACGTTAACAAAACTCTAAACCAGACCCCTGGAGCCAGGTTTTTGCTATAGTCTTTTGATGATGATAGCAAAAGAAACCAGGACAAAAGGGAGTGGGGGTTGATGGCTCTTCTTTCAATGACTCCGACCATTTGGCTTATGCTAGATTCTCTACATATTCCCCCTTTTCGGGAGATGAAGTTCGAGTGTAAAGTTCAGCTGACAATGGATAGTTGGATCATGATGGTAGGATGACTGGCGGTTCCTATTGGTCCCCAGTATCTCGACATACAGGCAGAGAATGTTCCCCAGTGGTCGGGCATTGTCTCAACTTGGGTACCTTTTCATCTTTTCCATCCTGCTTGGACATCAAGGGAGAGCAGCCCTGCACCTGTTTGCTGGTTCTTGCAACAGGTTGCTTTGGGTGTTTCCTGTCTCCACGGAGATGCACAGCAGCAGTCCTGGATGAAACAACAGGTGGGATGGCATGATTGGCTTCCATGCAAATGCCTATAGTGCTGTGTCATGGGGAGTGGCGTTGTCTAGCTAACCCCCCCCCACGTCTCCCGTAGCTGGGCAAAGTTGTGATACACAATCTTGTCACTCACATCACGTTCCTCTTGTGAAGCTTGCCGGGTGAAGCATGCTCTCTGGCCTTCACATTTTCTGCAGTGATTGCTGGGCAAAAGCAGGTGTCACACTCCGGTGTTTTTCATTGAAGTACTGGTGAGTGGTGTAGGGCGTGACAAGGATTGAGTCTCTTGGAGTTGGAGTTGTGGTGGTGCCGTCTGACCTCGGGCGGTGGTAAGAGCCGTTTTCTGCTGGTGCTCCTCCTTTCGTTCTGGTCATGTTGTCAGTGTAGACCAGTGTTAAGGCAGTGTTTGGCAAGTCCAGCTTTCAGATGGAACTCCATTCAGCAAGGGTAGATCAGGCATGTGGTGAAGCGCAGGTGCCATTTGGTGTGTACATGGCACCATCTTGAGCGCTCATTTACATGAGTGGGCAGTTCTTTTAACAGTTCACGAACCTTGTAGGTGGTGTTCTGTGTAGCCCAGGATGCAGCTAGCTTGGGATGTAATGTCATGTGGTTCTGTGAGTGGGGCCACATAGTTGACATTAGTTCTGCATAATTGTCTTTTGTGAAGAGCAGCTCTAGCACTGGCCGTTGATGGCAGGTGCAAGGCATGGTCCATCTCCTTGGAGTGGTAACCCGCTTTCATTCTCTTCATAAATACGTTGTTCAAAATCTTTGGTAAATGTACTCACTTGTACAGTATGTACGCTGCAAAATATGACGTATTCAGTAAAAAGGGGGTATGGCTTCCAGAGTGGGCCATGCTCCACGTATTCCATTGAATATGTGTGGTTGAAGGCGTGGTCCCACTGTGTGTTGAGCTGAACAATGACCCCTTTTGGTGAATGCAGGTGCTATAGTCTCATTTATTCACCAGAGTGCAAAGCTCTGGGATGTTCTAGTCTAGTAGAAAGTTCTCGCACTTGACAGGGCCCCCCATGGGGCTGTGAGATTCACGAGAACCAGGAAGTAGCAGTTATAGCATTGGTTATTCCATTTAACGTTCAAAGTCCTAGGCCATGGCCGTGGTTGACAGGCATGAGTCCAATGGAAACCGTGCGCACTTGACAGAAGAGGAAATGTCTGATCCTGGTGTTGTTGTGGAGAGCGTGGGAACAGTGCAAAGCTGATGTCTGAGATAACTGCCCCTAGTTCCTTTATGGTGCCTGCTATCATCATGTCACTTGGTGATGTGCCTTTGGCATGTAAGGGCAGGAAACGTTTGGGTCGTCGGCTGGTTCGACCTTGAGTCTGAGTTCTCGTGACCAGCTGAGATGCATTGCCAGGTCACAACAGTCATGCAGGACATTTCAGATGAGTTGGCTGGCTGGAAAGCTGAAGTTCCCTTACTTGAGCCCAATTCTTTTGTAATGGTTAAAGTCTCTTAGAGGCTCAAAACAATTCAGCAGGTCTTTGCTGGTGAAGAGAGGGCGTGTGTCCATCTGTGATATGTACATGGGGTGTACATGCTTGTGGAGCTGTTGGACAGGTTTGTGGGAACGTCTTGTTTCAGTCATACCTCAGTTGATGGCCGCATGTGTGTGTCTCGGCTTGTTCTGGGTAGTCAGCCGTCTGCTGAGATGTCTGGGTCTGGGTGTCTGGGTGCCATGCTCATATTGTGTTAGGATGACTGTCTCTGTGGTCGACAAGCAGGTTGCAGAGATCTGGACGTTTTCTCAGTAGGAGGGCATTCATGAGGGTTATTTGTTTCTCATGCCACTCGTGGTTCAAACGAGTCTGATTTGGATTTTTACATCCTCCTGTTGAGGTTTCTTGTGGAATCAGCTCCTTTGATGTTCTCAGGATCTCTGCTGGCTCAGACGTATTTGCACGGTTTTGCTCGCTGGACAGGTGTCGTCCATGGTGTTGAGATGAATTCCTTGATGACTGTTGGGCCGAAACAGGTCAGTGGCTCCTAGGTTGCCAGCTGGGTTTCCACGGGGCGCCGTCTTTCGTGTCCGATGAAAGTGGTCAGCTCCATGTTGTCGCAGGGCATCCTGTCTGGTGCTTGGCTGTTCCCAGCAGGCTGTAACGTCTGCTGAGTCTCTGCTGAAGATCTGCTGCTGTGGTGCACCCTCCAGAGTCATTTCTTTGTGATGTGCAGAGATAGGCAAGATTTAAACAGTCTTTATGGAGGCAGCGCTACGTTCTCTGTAGGTCTTATGGGCTGAGTTCCGCAGATATCAGGTGATCTTGGCGGAAGAAGGCAATAGCGCTTAAGTGATGACTCACAGTGTGATGCGGCTTTCCGAGGCAGGAGAGTTTTGCATTGAAGTCTTCTTCCCTTTCGGCCTGTTCCGTCCTCTCATATAGGATCGGATGCTGGCTGTAGCAGAGGTGTTGTAGCTGCTGTAATCTGCTTTGACAGTTTCTAACTGCTGGCATAGGATGCTGTGGTCATCTAGGCTGGAGGTGATCCTAAGCAGGTGGTCACACTTGGCAGTGTTCCTGCCTAAGAGTCAATGTTTTGCAGGTAGGAGTTTGTTGTGGCCTCCTGCAGTGTTCAGGGTGACAGCATCTAGTGGTGACAGCTGTCATGTTTCTGGCCAGCTTGCTGGGGTCTGTGGGGACACGCAGGGTATGTGTCTGCAGGTTCTTTTGAATGGTTCCTGCCCCACCCCTCTGTGTTTGCTGGCTAGTAAGGTGTGAACAGTGGGCTTTCGCCCCACCCCACCCCCCTTTCGCAGCTTTGGGCTTTTAGCTGGGGGGCTGGACAGGAGAGATTCTGTTGCATTCTCCTGTCTGTTCACCTTGTAGTCTGCAAGCTATGTTCAGTTCCTTTTGGTTCCATTGCTGAGTCATGGCTTGGACTTCAGCGTGGACTGCTTGCAGATGGCCTTTATAGGCCTTGGCCGTGGCATTGTATTGCTGTCTGCCGGGGCCATTATGAAGAGAGCTTCTGCATGTTGAAGTTTTCCTACCAGTTCCTCTCTGGCGTCTGCTCCAACTGCTCTCTTCTCTCAGTCTGTGTTGCAAAGGACTTTTGTAGCTTTCATCTTCTCCTGTAGCTCCTGGTCCTCTTCATCCGCTGTCATTTGCAGGTCCAGCTGGTCTAGGCGGTTCTGCACGTGCTCATGGCTCTAGTAGGACGATCTGGTCATGGTCACTGATGATCCTGGCTGTGCACTTCAGATGAGTTTGTTGTCTCTCTGTAGTTGTAGCTCTGGTTTAGATCGTGGTCCCTTTGCCAGTTTAGGTCGTCCGACCAACTGCTCTCAGCACAGTTGCCGTGTGCAGATGTTGGTCTTAGGCAGGAGTCCATCGCAGTGCTTAGCCTGGACTCTAGCTAGTCTGGCAGGTGACAGGACTGGATGGTCTGGACATATTGAGACAACAAGGGAAGAGAGAAAGGCACAAAGAGCAAGATGCAAGTCCGTACAGATCTGCTGAGCTAAATATGTGGGCTATGTTTTGAATGCTTAACTGAGTTGGTAAGTTAGTGACACAAACTAAACGCTCATTATCCTAGCCGTGAAGGCGGGGGCGGATAAGTGGTGTGCGTGAACACAAGAAAAACTATGAATAATGTTGCTGAAGAGTGTTACCTACAAGGTCATTCTGTGACTTAGGCTATTTGGTTCATCAACATAATTACCAAGAATTTTTTCTGATGTTCAGACAGGTTCAGTCTCTGATAGGAAGAAGAAAAACCAAAACCACATAAGTGAAGAGAGTGAGAGATTAGGATAGAGATGGAGGGTTTCCTTGTTCACCGGTGAACTGTCTCCACACTAAGGTCTATGACATGGCCCGTAGGTAGGGTGCGCTATGGAGTCATAGTAAAGTAAAGTCAGTTAAATCATTAAATGAATAACTGAAATACAAAAATTAGGCGATTGTCTGATTGAGAGTCTGATTGTTTTGATCAAAGCTCAAATTCAACTAAATTGATTTAATTAAAATTGAAGTATCATCAAATACAATTCTAACTGCAAGGGAGAAAATGTAAGAAACCCTGATAAGTAATTAAAATTAAATTAAAATTAAATCATCAAAACAATAATGGAATAATATTAATTATCATTATAGTTTGTATATAATAACAAATAATAACTACTCTCAAATAAAGTAAACGGTGAAATAGCAGAATAATGAAATCATAAAATCAAACAAAAGGAGAGACTGCCTGAGACTTCACACTAGATAGCATTGACCGAGCAAAGGGGGGAAGTCGGGCAGAGATGAGACAGGAGAAGTGTTAGACACTTTAAGACAAACTGACCTCTAGTGTTAGTAGACGGTAATATGTCTTCTGCCGGACTTCCGGTTCCACATTCTATGTGGAATCACACTTACCTTACATTAACGCGCATTTGCTATGGTGACAAGTGTAATTTGATCGCAGTTCTAATGGCTGAACCCGGGTTTACCTGAACACGGGTACATGGCTTTTCAACGTACACACACAATAGACACACAATACTACACTATAACTGACTAACGGGATTTCTTCACCGTCCTGTAAGTTATTTGTGTAACTTGGTTGGGATTCTTTGCCGACTGTAACATAAAAATAAACAAAACACTTGATCAAGATTTTTATCACACTCCTCTTTAAACGGTCGTCATCTACTGTTTAACTATACAATATACAGTAAAGTACATATACAGTACACAGTATCCTTTCGCCTCGCCTACTCAAGAGAAAATGAGAAAGCACGCATTAGTTAGCTAGTCTAATGGTTAAACTTCGGGAAGCGGTGTGTCTTCGATGAAAACATTGGAACACGCAATGCTTCAAAATCTAATTTACACATAATTCGGCCGTACACGAACTAGGGGGGAAATTCGCTCCACTATTTCCTTCGCGCTAACAAGATTTCTTCACTCAGATTAGAGCGGTCAAACGATATCGGGACACTCTATAAAAGATTTCTTCATTTTATAGGATCACATTAAATTGCAGTTAATGTAACCATCATTAACAGTACCTTGGGCTTTTCCTAAATAGGTCACAGAGGCTTGTTTCAGCACAGTAACTTAAGATAGCGAGCCTCGCTCTACCTTCTTCGCGCTAAAAGAGGATTTCTTTGCTCAATTTAGGGCGGTAAAATAAATAGAATAGTGCGCTATAAAGAGATTTCTTCGTCTTTATATTGTCACTAAATCTTTGACAGAGGCTGAGGTTTTCTCTGCGAGAAGCTCAAAAGTCTGCCAATGATAGGTGGGTGGGTCCACACCTTCATTCATACATAAAGTGCCATTTAAGAGAGTATTCGTTTTCAATAAACACCCATAGAAACACACATGAATAGTCACTGAGTTCTGCTCACAAAACAAGGTTTAAAACTGCGCCCGCATTCCCTCCACCAATTATGTAGCGGTTTTAGCTAACGTTATTATATTGATGACCAAAGCTCACCAAATATGGTTCTCCACCAGATCTTTCAAGATCATATCCATGAAATGAGTTATTTAAAACATCAATTTCAGTCAAGGAATTATTTTAGTTTAGTTTAGTGATCAAATATACATATTTTACGTTCTCTGATTAGTAATATAAAGCATAACAATACTTGTATGCATTCGTCCAGCGAATGCCTCAATGATATTATACACTTTACATTATCTCATGGCCATAAGTAACATGACTTTACCAAACAGGATTTAGAGCAAAGGTAGCGAATCGAAACACAGTAGAAGGGACCAAGTTTGTGAGCGTGAATACAGAAAACCCATCACAAATGAATATATATGGTTGTTTATTAAACTCTACTCTACAGGATAACAAAACAATGACGATCGCATAAAACGAACAAAACATTTAAACTCAAATATGCTTGGTAGCGCGGAGGGAGAAGGAGTGAGAAGAGAGAGAGAGAGAGAGAGAGAGAGAGAGAGAGAGGGCATGGCATGGCAGCGATTTCTGAACACCAATAAAAATCATCTTTAACAAAGAGGCACAGACTTAACGCAGCTATTCTATAAATAGAAACGGATACTTGCAAGCTCTGTGCTGGACCGATATCCGTTTGCGCGTGTAGAGATGGAATTGTTCAAAAGGTTTCAGAAAGGCAGTCCTGCAGAAAGTTGTGGGCCTCGTGATCGGCCCGCATGGCTTAACCACATGGCAGTAGAAGTCCATTGTTCCATCCCTTTTCCCCGGGGGTGGGGGGGGATAAGGTAAAGTAACGACAAAAAAAAAGGAGTTGAATTTTGTGGGGGAAGTTTTCGTCTTTACTTTCCTTTTCTAACATTTGCTTTGTTCATTCGTTGAGTATGGTACAAGAGATATCTAGACCACTACCAGGTGAAACGGCGGTAGATTTTATATTCAGAAATAACAAGGGCAGGCGATGAAGGGGTTAACTCAAAAAATATTTATTAAACAATAAAACAAACAACCCGCGATGGGGGAACAAACACTATAAACAAAACCTATTCAAAAAGACAAACAAAAACTTCCCGCAAGCGGGGCAAAATGAGAACTAAAACTAATGAACAAACCAAACTCACACACACGGACAATGCAGGGACACTAGAATTACAAGAACAAGGACTTCTAAACTGCACTGAGAAACATAGAACAATGAACCGACAAAAACTTGAGACTGAGGGGAACATTAAATAGGGAGGCACTACAGAGGATAAATACAGAGACGAGGGACAGGTGACGAGGATAAAACAATCATGGAAAGATTACGGAAACAAGAGGGCGGGGCTAGGAGACAAGACCGGAGGTCACGTGACGCACAATAACAAAATCCACGCGCCTCCACACCAAACACCCGCAGGACACGGTTCTGTCAGGACTGTCCAATGGGTTAGAAAACTCGAGACCAGAAGGACCGAGTCCTGACACCTTGCTACTCCATTTTTTATTTCTTATTTTTTTTTATAAATAATTACTGTCTATAATATTTTTACATGTTGGTCTATTTTATGGAAGGACCAAAATTAATTTTTGATTTTTAATCAGATTTCCATTTCAGATTGTTTTTCACCTTGTTGGAAAATGGCTGTAATACATGTAGATAGTGTTGTCACGGTACCAAAATTTCAGTAGTCGGTACCAATACCAGTAAAATTCCACGGTTCTCGGTACCAATTTCGGTACTGAACTCAACTCTCAACTCAACTTTATTTATATAGCGCTTTTACAATTTTCATTGTTACAAAGCAGCTGCACATGAGACACATTGACTACAAGCAAAACAATCAAAGTTGTACCTGCAAAAACAAGAAAAGGTTGAAACACAGAAGACAGACACACCCACACACAAAACACTCCACACACACAACACGCACACGCACCAACACACACAGACACAGAGACACACACACACACGGATGCGCACGCACACACACACAACACACACACACACACACACGTACACAGACAAGTACGCACACACACACACGCTCAGTGAGAGCACACATTTAGGATAAAGGAGAGAGAAGCACAGGTCAAATATAACAGATAATAAATTCCTATATGCAATATTAATTAAGTAAAACTTTAAAATTCTAAAGCAGCCCCCCCGGTCAGGCAGATAGTGCAAAAACAGTATGCAAACGGTGGCGAGGAACCCAAAACTCTAATCGAGAAAAAAAACCTCAGGAGAACCCAGGCCCAACCAGGGGATTCCAGTTCCCCTCTGGCAAAAGCTGCTGCCTCTGCACAAGCTCCAGAGAACTTGCACAACAAGGCTAAATAAAATAAATAAACTTAATAATAAAATAAATTATAGTTTAAGATTATCATTAATAATCTAATAGCATTTGAAGTTTTGTGGTGAAGACATGTCAAGAGACCGCGTCCTTCTTTATCCAGCTCTATCATCTCAGCTCTTGTCAGGTCCCCACTTCCCATTCTCCGCTCTACCATCAGGTCAGGCCATGAACTGCATCCTGCTCGCTGTGGTAACCTTGGAACAATGAGACAAGACTGGCTGAGAGTAGAGTACTGTTCTGTACTCTTTGATGCAACAAGTACATCAGTTGTGTTTTTGGTTCCGGTTGATCTAACTAATGCAGCCTAAACCCTCAGAAGATTTATATTATGGAAGAGTAGTGTATGCAAGATTAAAAAGATGCGTCTTTAGTCTAGATTTAAACTGACAGAGTGTGTCTGCCTCCCGGACAGTGCAGGGAAGACTATTCCAAAGTTTAGGCGCTAGATAGGAAAAGGATCTACCACCTGCACTTGATTTTGAAATTCTAGGTATTACCAACTGACAGGACGCCTGAGAGCGTAATGCACGTGAAGGACTGTAATACAAAAGGAGTTCATTCAAGTACTGAGGAGCTAAACCATGTAAGGCTTTATAGGTAATAAGCAAGATTTTAAAGTTAACGCGATGCTTTATAGGTAACCAGTGCAAGGTTGACAGAACCGGGCTAATATGTTCATACTTTTTTGTACGTGTAAGAACTCGAGCTGCCGCGTTTTGGACCAATTGGAGTTTTTGTAATAAGCCTGCAGGGCAACCACCTAACAGTGCATTACAGTAATCTAGTCTTGATGTCATGAATGCATGAATTAACTTCTCTGCATTTGAGATTGACAGCATATGACGTATATTTCTGCGCGCATCTCTTGTGGATCGGAGCCGCGCTTATCCGCTCATCACGTCTTATTGCGTCTATAAACAGTTTCCGACTGACAACCTGTCAGACAGAGCGTCAGTACCCGGTTGACCCGGTACGTCGGTGGTACCGGGTCTTATGAAAATTAGGTACCGACAACTTTTTTATTTTTAGGTACCGACTTGGACCCGAAGTACCGGTACTTTTGACAACACTACATGTAGACATGCTGATTTGTAAATTTGGAGTGGTATTTTATTTTATCCCGCAGCTGTATATTGAGCGATAACCACTAGTGACATCTAATGTGTTGACCTTCAGTTTGGTGGGATTTTCTCTATCCTGATTGGCAGTTTATGTAAGCATGTGATGTTTATGTGCACCGGTGTGTCTTTCTTTTCAGATGCAGTTGGTACAATCCCATAATGACCTGCTCAGCATGCAGCGATTGGACACTGCCGACTGGAATGTCCTAAATGAGTAGGGGTTATTGCTCTCTCTCTCTCTCTCTCTCTCTCTCTCTCTCTCTCTCTCTCTCTCTCTCAAAATGAGGGCAAAACACCAATTTGAACTCTTTGTATCTCTGCAGCTTGGCTAAGCACAGGAATGAACACAGCAGTGATACACAGAGGATTCCTCAGGAAATATGGTAAAGCTACAGCTTTCCCCTTTTTTCTTTACTTTCTTCTTTGCACACTTCAGCTGTCCTGGACACTGTCCTGGTTTGCTGTAAAAGCTTTAGTCAAATTTGTCTATATAAATTAATTATTTTAAGAGCAATTAAAAGCTATTTGACTAAAACCCTTGTTGTTTTGTATCAGTGTGAACGCAGTAATTTGTAGATTTTATGTTGCGCTAATGTTTAAGGCTAGATTTATTATATTTTATGTAGCTCTTTTATACTTACACAATATACAAAATGTATTATCTTGAATTAGCTTAACATAACCCAATATATAGCTATTTGCAATGTGCATTTAAAACCAAGTCATTTCATTAAAAGTTTCAATGCAAATACAGCACTATTCAAATGTGTTTAAATGTTTTGAGCATTGGTGCTGGTTTGGCTTCAGGATCCATATTTTTTCACTGAACATCAAATAGTTTTACACTGTATACATTTATTAAATTGCATGTTGGTTTATATCTACTTTCCTAGACCAGAACAGACTCATTTGTGGTGGCATGTGAGAACAACAAGTAGATTATTCCAGAACATTGCGCTTGTTTTGTTCACCTGATGAGACCCAGTATTCTATAATATTAATCCATTTGAGGTTTAAATAATCTCTAATCTGATGTGAACTATTTCTGTGTGTTCTTCATCAAATGCTGTTTGGCATTCACAGTTTAAGGTGTAAACATGGTCTCTGTATGTATTTCTTGTATTTAGATCAAATAATGTAAAAAAATGTAAATGACACAAATAATTTTGACTGCATGGTTCACACTTATTTTGATGTTTTCTAATGTTTTTAGTAGAATTTATTTTTTAATTTTTTAGTTCATTGTGACGTCTTTCAAATGCTTTTTTGCTTCTGCACAAAGCTTGGTAGGCATTGTCAACACATTTTTATTTTACCGCCACCTGCAACTCTGTCTGGTGTATTGTGCACACTTTGTAAAGATGCAGTTTTTTATTCCATTCGTCTTTGCAACTCATACTATTTTAAATGTCTCCTTGACAGCAACAGGATTAATGTCTCCCTAATTTTTAACATGATCTCTGCATGTAGATATGCTGAACACTGTCACCGGAAATGACTGAGCAGCATCGGGGAGAACGCGGAAGACTACGTGCAAGTAGCAGTGGAGGAGCTAGAGTTTTATGTATGGGGTGGCCAAGGCTACTTAAGGGGGTCCTCAGACCATGGCAGAAAATTAGTGTATAACCCTGACCTGAAATTGAATTATCATAAATAATAATAGTTCCTCAATCTGTGTCACAAATGTGACAAATACAAAACAATTGCGCAATGTAATGAGATTAATGTAATTCTAAATTTGTGTAGATTAAATAGATTATGAAATATAAATGATGAAAATGTTGCAAACATTATTTAACCCTGATAACTTGTTTAATTTGAACAGAAACAAAGCAGCACCAGAAGTGTCTTTAAACAGAGGTGGATCAGAGCAGCAAGTCAAATGTTATAAAACATTCCATAGGACTGCAAGATGAAAACAAAATCATTGATGCTGATTATTTCCCTTGATGTTGTAATCTTGTTTTGATGATTACTTTCAGATATTACAGCAGAATACATGAAAACCTTTGACATTCTACAAAACAAGCTGGGCTACAAAGCTTTTATGGATGATTTTATTGCCGTTTTGTGCTTTTATCAAAGTCGGTGCACAATGATTCTCTAAGGAACATGAAAATCAAAATGGTTAATTATTCAAACAGGAGACAGAAACAATCAAAGAACATTCAACATCACTAAAACACTCAATGGCTTCAGGTTATACATTAAAGTGATTACTCTACATGATGAATCTCTTTTTTTACGTTGTATCTGTACATGTGTCACGGTCCTACCTTCTTGTTTATGAATTCCTAGTCGTGTGGCAGGATCGGGACAGAGCCCTTAGGTTTTATGTGAGAAAGCCATGAGTTGTGTATGTTCTTTACTTCTCATGTGTTTTCTCGTGTCTCGTCAGTGGCCCTGCTCCTCTCGTTTCTAGTATTGCTTCCCTGCCGTGTCTAATGTTTCTCACCTGCCCTGTGTCATTATCCCTCGTTTGTGTTCCCTTTAAAATGCCTCATGTTTCATTGTCCTGTGCGCTTCGTTGTGTTTGGTTTGGTTTGTTTTGTATGACCCTGTGTTCCCGTGTCTCAGTCTTGCCTTGTCCGTGAACCTGTTTCTTTATGTGAGTAGTTTAAGTGTTCCTTAGTTTTTGTTTTCCCCCATTGCAGGAAGTTTTTCTTTGTCTTTTTTGAAAAGCCGTTTTGATATTGTGTTCGTCCCCCATCGTGTTTTTTTTTTTTTGGTTATTAAAGTCTGTTTTGTTTACCCCCTCCATCTGTCTGCGCCTGGGTTCTGTCTCACTCGAGATCGTGACAGAACGAAGCGCCAAAGATGAACCCAGCAGACAGCGAGGAGGAATATTCGCGGTCTTCCCTGCGGACCCGCCAAGCCCATCTCCGTTTTGGGATCCGTCAGGGAGGCCGCGGAATACGCGATTTTGTCCGGGTCTTCGCGGCAGCAGCAGGAGAGACAGAGTTTGGTGAGGCGGAACTTAAGGTCATTTTTAATGGCTGCCTCACCGAGCCTCTCAAGCTGTCAGAGACCCGGATGCTGGGCCCCCTGGAGTTCTGCGACATGGCCAGGTACGTGATCAACCGGGATGAGCCCTGGCCATCCGTCCCTGACTGGGTGTCCTCCTCACTGGCTATCGTCCTGGAGGATCACGTCCTGGCCACTGTCACCCTGGAGGACTCTGCACCTCCCTCCGCTAGCTCCGCGGACCTTGGTCCTCTGGCGACCCTCCGCGGCAAGCGGGGAAGGAAGGCGTCCGGGGAAATGTCTACGGACTCCTCCGGTGCGGAGCTAGCCACGCCCTCCACCGCCATCTCGCAACCGACCACAGGCCCTGCGGTTTGGTTGAAGAAGAAGAGGCAGCAGAGAGGGGCGCGGACTCCAGTACAGCCTGTGTCCAGTCCAGCACCCAGCTCAGTGCAGCAGCCGGCGTCCCAGCCGGTGATCCAGCCGGCGTCCCTGCCGGCATCCCTGCCAACGTCCCAGCCGGTACAGTAGCCAGCGTCCCAGCCGGTGATCCAGCCGGCGTCCCAGCCAGTGCAGCCGGCGTCCCAGCCGGCATCCAGTCCGGTGCAGCCTGCGTCCAGTCCGGCGTCCAGTCCGGCGTCCAGTCCGGTGCAGCCGGCATCCAGTCCGGTTTTCAGTCCGGTGTCCAGTCCGGTTTCCAGTCCGGTTTCCAGTCCAGTTTCCAGTCCAGTGCTGCCGGTGTCCAGTCCGGTGCTTCCGGCCCAGCCAGTCTTCCAGCCGGCACCCAGCCTTGTCCCGCTGACATTCCAGTCGGCGGTTCCCCCCAGGACTTCCCCCTCAAAGTTCCCCAGGACTACGCGCCCTCGAGCGCAGCCGGGGATTAAAACTGTTCCCCCATGATCTTTGTTGTTCCCCCTCCCCTCCCTTGTTTGTTGTTTTTATTGTCCCACCCCAACACGTTCGTTGTCATTGCCTGTTTCCACCTTGTCATGTTCAACATGTTTGTCTGGTTCTTGTCTTTGTCCCAGTCTGTCATGTCTTGTTAGTCACCCCTTGGTGAACACCTGGGGGTGTTCATGGTCCTACATTCTTGTTTATGAATTCCTAGTCGTGTGGCAGGATCGGGACAGAGCCCTTAGGATTTATGTGAGAAAGCCATGAGTTGTGTATGTTCTTTACTTCTCATGTGTTTTCTCGTGTCTCGTCAGTGGCCCCGCCCCTCTCGTTTCCAGTATTGCTTCCCTGCCGTGTCTAATGTTTCTCACCTGCCCTGTGTAATTATCACTCGTTTGTGTTCCCTTTAAAATGCCTCATGTTTCATTGTCCTGTGGGCTTCGTTGTGTTTGGTTTGTTTTGTATGACCCCGTGTTCCCACGTCTCAGTCTTGCCTTGTCCGTGAACCTGTTTCTTTATGTGAGTAGTTTAAGTGTTCCTTAGTTTTTGTTCCCTTTCTGTCGGTCTCTCGACGTTGTGTCGAACCGACAGAATGGGGTTTGTCTTGAGAACCTATCATCTTCTGAGTATTTAGAAAAGGCCAATGAAAATTGGCGAATGAAATTTGCATGCCGGGCTCCTCCCCGGATGTCCGGGTATAAGAGGGAAGCCGGCGTGCTCATTCATTCACCTTTTGTTCTTCAGAGCCTACGCATCTGGTGAGCTTCTCTACGATCTGGATGATCTTTCTTTCTGCTGGAATCTACGACGTGGACAGCGGATGGTCCCTTCCTGCAGTGACTCTCCCCTGGGCGTCTCGGCAGTTCCGGAGGTGTTCGAGCAAATTTCCTTTTCTAAAAGAGCAAATTTCTCCAGCGTGGCTTGTCCCGCTGTTCTCATGGGTGCAACACACTCATCGAGGAGGGGGACGGACACAATGCCTGCTTCCAGTACGCTGGGGCAGACGTTGTGGATACGTCCTGCCCGCACTGCGGGCGGTGACGATTCAGACGTTGCGTCACAGGTGGCTGTGTTCCCACGGGACTCAGCCACCACCTCGTTTGCTCCCCGTTCCGTGGCGGCAGGACTACGGCCCTGCCGTCCGCTATGGCAAGCAGCGAGGGTGATATGAGGATTACTGTGAGCGATAATCCGCCAGCCACGGCTCACGGACCGTTCACACCTCGTTTCGCTCGTCTGACCGTTCCCCAAAAAAGACGGTCCGCCGTCTTATTCCTCAATCACGTATTCGGACACGATGCGTGATGATGAGATGTCTCTTGCAGCATCGGGGGGTGACGTACTGCCATCCGACTCCGACGATTCTTCGGGCTCCCTCCCTCGGGGGGTCGAGCCCAGGAAAAAGCGGATGTCGAGATGTCGGCCATGCTTTCCCGGGCCGCCGTGAGTGTTGGGTTGCAGTGCCCGCACTGCCTCTCCCGGCGTTCGCGGCTGGCTACATGGCGCCTCGGGTTTGAGCGCGGCTCCAAGCCGCGCCCGCCCCCAGTGCCGTGTTTACCGGAAGTGCATGAGGAACTTTGTAAGACCTGGAACGCCCCTTCCGGCACGTTTCACGTCAAACAAAGTTCTGTCACCCTCTCTTCCCTCGAGGTTGAGACAGCTGGAGGATGCGTCGGTGTCCCCAGGTGGAGTTGCCGCCGCGGTGCACTCGTGCCCGTAGGTGGCGGCCACCTGGGGGGGCTCGACCTAGACTCCCGTCCAAAGCATGTGGTGTCTCGGCATCTCTGGTGTCGAGAGCTTACATTGCGGCGGACCAGGCTGCCTCCTCTCTCCACGCTATGGCTCCTGCCAGGCCAGGGCGTTGAGAGAGCTCCACGAGGGTAAGACCGACCCAGCGCTTATGCAGGAACTCCGCGCCGCCACCGACCTCGCTCTACGGGCGACCAAGGTGACCACGCGGGCCCTGGGTCGGACGATGTCCACACTTGTGGTCCATGAGAAACTCCTCTGGCCGATCCTTGCGCAGATGAGTAACGCTGAGAAGGTCCGCTTTCTCGACGCACCCGTCTCGCAAGGGGGGGCTGGTTGGTGTTACTGTCGAGCCGCAGCGGCCCCGCTCACCCCCCGCCCGTCGGGGGGGCGCGAGACCCGCATGCGGCCTCCCCCGGAGGGTTCTCGACAGTAAGAAGCAGTCCTCCGTGCCGCAACTCGGCCGCCTCGGCCGTCGAGTCCCGTGCACTGTCTGCTTCCCAGCAGCCCTGGTCCTCTTCAACGCCCTCCAGCTCTGGCGCCCCCCACTCAGGCGGCCCCCCCTGGAGGAGACAGCGAAGAGGAGACCATCGCCCCATCAGCAGCCGCGGGCAGCGGCTGTCATGGGATCACCTCAGGGGGATCGAGGCTACCATTGGGCCCGACCCCAGCCACAGCGCTGGTAGGTCGGATAGGGACGGTTCCTGCCCCGTCCCTCCATCTGCTGGCCCCCTCCGGGGGGCTAGCGCCCACTTACTCTCAAAAAGGAGAGTTCCTCTCTCTCTGGGTTACCTCAGCCGCTCTCACCCTCTGCACGACGGTGAACGGCAAACTCGACGTTGCGTCATGGCAAAGCGCAATGTCGAGTATAAACACCAGCCCTCAGCACTCTCAGTCAGACAGTGCGTTGAGCTGCGCAGTCGCCAGGCAGGAAATATGGCAGAGCCGATCTCCTCCCCGGGGGGCCTCCCCTGGCAAGGAATCCGTACTGCTAGCCATCGAACCACCCTCCGCGGGGGCGATGAAGCAGATCAACCTCTAGTCCCCTGTCACAGTTCTGGGAGCCCCCAGACTGTCAGGCGGGCTGAGGAAGACGATCCGTCTCGGCTACGCGATTCAGTCGCTACACGTCCGCCCAAGTTCCGGGACGTCCTTTTACCTCAGGCAGAGGCAGGGATGCCCCCGTACTTCGGGCGGAGGTCGCCTCCCTTCTGGTGAAGGGAGCGATCGAGCCCGTCCCACCGGCCGAGGTGTTCAGCGGGTTTTACAGCCCGTACTTCATTGTCCCTAAGAAAGGCGGAGGGTTGCGCCCTATCTTAGATCTGTGTGTTCTGAACAGGCACCTACACTAGCTGCCTTTCAGGATGGTCACGCAGAAGCGCATCCTGGCGTCCGTCAGGCGTCAGGACTGGTTCATGGCAATCGACCTGAAGGACGCGTACTTTCATGTCTCGATCCTCCCTCGACTTCGGCCGTTCCGACGGTTCGCGTTCGAGGGACGGGCATATCAGTACAGGGTCCTCCCCTTCGGTCTGTCCCTGTCTCCACGAGTCTTTACGAAGGTCGTGGAAGCCGCCCTCCTTCCCCGTTGGGAAGGAGGTGTGCGGGTACTAACTATCTCGACGACTGGCTCAAGTTTGGGCACACTCTCGAGATCTGTGGTGTACACACAGGGACCTGGTGCTCCGGCACCTAGATCGGTGGGGCCACAGGTCAACTGAGATAAGAGCAAGCTCTCCCCGGTGCAGAGCATCCTCTTTCTCGGTATGGAACTCGACTCTGTCCTCACGGGCGGCCCCGCTCACCCCCGGGGGGGGCGCGAGGACTAGCGCGCCCGGTCAGTGTTGAACTGCCTGAGTTCAGACAGTCAGCGGTCCCCCTGTAACAGGAGGCTCCTGGGATTCATGGCATCCTCGGCGGGGGTGGCCCCCCCTCGGGTCGATGCATATACGACCGCTCCAACACTGGCGGCAGAGTTATATACATGTTGCTGCTGATTGGGCTGACATTCTTGACACACCCACCAAACAAGTACAAAAACGTACCTCAAACCCTGTTGCACACCGTTGCAAACCGTTTCCAGGAAACGTGTCGTTTAACCCGGAAACCATAGCAAAACATTGCTCACCGGTTTGAGCTTGAACATGCCTCTGGTGAATCATCTAAATGCCTCTGATTGGCCAGTATATTCATGAATTGTGATTGGCTGTAATGCTCAAAGCTGTAGCGGAGCAAAATGTAACGCTGTCATGGACATTTGTACATTTTCACCTAATCTTATTTAGATTGTGACTGTCGTAGTTGGTTGTTATTTTGCAGGGACCGTTGTTCCCCTTTTATCTTGAATTTGGAATGCAGTTTTGTACACCTTGTTTTTTTTCCATACCCTCTAATAATTTCCAACCCTGATCTAAACAATGTAACGTTATGTTGGGAATCGATCTTTCTTCTCTAATTAATTATCTGTTAATGGAGCCTAACGTTATCTTTCACAATGAAAAGTTATTTGGGAATCCTAAACCCAAGGCTAAAGAGTGAAACTAAAATACAATGCTTCCTTCTTGTGTAAAGTTATTTCTAAAGTTTGTATTAAGTACATCTGCTAAGAAAGTTTAAAGACATATGGGATCTCTCCCAACACTGTGTTTATATTTATCTAAGGTTAGAAAATGCTGGGAAAACTTTACATTTACGCAACAAAGGTGTAATGTTATGTGGCAATAAATGGCTCAGGAGGAGGAGCCCCGAGGGAAAATGGGTTTTAACGACTACGCCACCAAGTATAACTACCTGGGAAATACAAATACAGGACACACAGGTTCATATCTCTAATTTAACAAAGTCCATGAGGCATGGATATCTTAAAAATCATAACACACTATTAAATAATCAAAATAATTCAAAAATGGCCCGTAACCCTCTTGAGGCTCACAAATAAATTTAACAGAAAGAGGGCACTGCTGCCTAAACAATAGGCGCACAAGTTCCTCCAAAGAAAATGTACTTAAACACTTAACCAAAGAAAGAAAGAACTGAGGCACCCCAGAGGTGGGGCAAGCTAGGTGACTGGCCTCCAACTGGAACACACATGCATAAAGAAACCCAAAGGTAATGCACACAGGTGAAATCCACTACAATCTAGGTCAACAGGAAACCACAATCAGTTGAAGAAAGCTCAGAACTCAGGACAACTAGCCCGCCCCCCTCTGGTCCTCCCCAGTTCCTGAAAATAAACAAACAAAGAAATAATTCCACAAAACGAAAACTTATAAAGCAACATATACAAATAACATTTCCAAAGTAAAAGAAAGAAAATAAAAAAATAAAGAAAACCCAACCCTCAAACCTGGAGCAATCCCACGCAAGCAAATGCGACGGTAATGTAATCTGCTTGGTTTTCCAAATCAGTCCAAGAAATGTGTAGCATCAATGGTGATGACAGGGATAAATTGCTTTAATCACCCCAAACATAAGGAGCTACGTGAAAACGACTTGGTCAAGCCACCCTGCGAACTGGAGAGCAACAACAAATTGGGACACCACAGCACCCCACTGCCCGGCTGGTAGCCAGGTCAGCAAGCAGAAGGGAGCTCACTGGTCAATAATAGTTGCCAAAAAGGAAAATAAAACAACCAAACAAAAACAAAACTATATTAAGATAAAGCAAAACAGCAGCGTTAGTGTTATCCCCTGCAGCACCAAACCGCCATTAAATGCACCAACGCACTGGCGTACATCTAAAATACACAAAGAGAATAAAACCTTAAATGGTATGTGACTTCACATACCATTTAAGGCGATCGTCACATTAATAACTGAGCCCTACATACCCGCATGCAGGAAACATGTCACCCATTCGGCAGACAGCACGTCAATGCTGCGCAGAGATAAATAATCAGACTGATATATTCACTCAGCGTACCACATTCAAAAGGAAAAGCGAGTATAGGCATCTACCTACCGAACAAAGGCAGTAGCCACGCACCAGCAACTCAACAGATTCTTTAAGAGGGGATATTGTTGCAGATGGCAAAACCAACGCCCCGCATGGCCAACGAAAGCACCGAACAGACACCAGCTTTTCCAAAAAGATGGCATAAGTCATCAAATTAAATCAAAGAAACAAAAAAGTAAAAAATTGCCTAATGTATTTCACTACAGTCAGAAAGCAGGTAGATAATACTATTATGGTATGGTTCAACAACAAAAAAACGTACCTGGTCTGACATAAAAAGGCTAGCAGGCATCCACATTTCAATATTCCATTTGTTTCAGCAAATAACAGCGATCCATTTGCTTCTTTTCTATCTTTCGTCAGTCTTTAAAGAGAAATCTCAGATTTTGCACTGTACAATCATTCGCAGAACAACCTTCCCCCCATTCTAAACAGAGTAAAGATAGCGGTAAACGTTGCTGCATTCAGTCTTTCTGCCAAGTGACTCGCTTGACTTTCTTTTGCGGTGACTTCATGTGCAAGCGCTGCTGCCGAACGTCAAAGTAAATACTTCACTCAACGAGAGGTGAAATCAGATGTCGATCAACAGAAGTAGCGAATCAAATTTTGGAGTAGCACCCAGGGTGGCCAATTGGATGTCAGGGGTGTTCAGTGCCACCCTGGATCCCCTTCTGGCTCCGCCACTGGCAAGTAGTCCATTGTCTGATTTAAGTATAGTAAGTAATTATTGTAGAAACATCTGGGACAAAATAAGACTTTCTTCTGGAATTATTAAATTACTGTTGTTCAAAATATTATTTTAAAGACAATTAATTCTTTGGATCATTAATGTTTATTAGATTACACAGATCTGCTACTGAGTGCTGCAACCAGAAGTTACTCATTAAACCTTATGAATTTAAACCACACTGTAGAGTATTTAAAACACATGACACTTTAGAGACAGTAATGGAAAAAAAAAATTGCTTATTGGCAAAGTATATTTTAACAAATGTAGGATCGGGGGTAATACTTTGGAGACTGACAAAATCTATATTTTTTAATATTCTTCTAAATATTGTCCATTCATTTCAACTACTAAATGATGGTTTGGCTGCAACAATGAAAATAAAAATACAAACATAATTGTATTATCACTTTCAGATTTCTTATCTGAAAGTCACCATGAAATCAAAAAGGAAAATGTACACAGTGTTGCAGTGATTATTATAAATTATTTATCCGTGCACAACATTTTTCTTTTTGAAAATGAATTTGCACTTGTAATCTTTAATCAAAAAGATTAAGCTCCCTTCCCCCTCTCAACAACAACTCTTCACCACATGATGTTAGCAACAAAAAAGGGGTAGGACTATACTGACTGTCCAATGGCCAGGCATTTTTAGCCCTTCCCTCCACAACATATACTGTAAACTGGCATTCAAATCTACCTCAGTTATGTTAGCAACGTCCAATTTACAACAAACCATTCAAAAAGGGAAGAGCAAAGTAAAGCCCCGCCCTACATTTTTTTTTCTAATTTCAGATGCCATTGCACTCGGATATGTGTCACGATACAGAAAAGAAGTCAATCGCAACTTCCGTTTCATGGTGACTTTAAGGGTTTTATCATTTGTTACAATATTTCTTACGGTTACCTTCCCAGCAATAATCATGTAACACTGCTCACTCAGGTAGAAGCACCAAATAATGTCCCCTGACCTTGTTTTATTCTTTAGGGGGCTTTATGTTCAAACAATGGAAAGAAAAATTTCTGGTGTTAACGGTAGAAGGAAATCTCCTGGTCTGTCGAGATGCAGACTCACCGCCTGACCAGGTGGTGCTGCTGCAGAGCCATTGTGAATCCATAGTGGGTGGAAAAGAGATCCTGGATTTGCCCCGCTTACCTCATGGAGGGCGTAGAGACAGCTGCTTTGCTCTTATACTCCCCCAAGACAAATTCCTTCTGTTGCTCTCAGATGGCCCAGATGAGTGCAGGTAGGGTCAAAAAAGCTCAAATAATGTGGCATAGTTTTCTTAGACATGTGTTGTATTGCATGAACTGATTAAGTGTCTCAAACAAGCACAGTATATTAGTCAGCTGACAGATATTTATTTTCTTTAAATTAGAGGAATTTCAACTAAGTGACACAGATGTTTTTATTTCCAACAGTCAATGGCTGAAGTTACTCAGGAAGGTGAAAGAGGTATGGTATTACTATTAAAAGGGAAGAAAAAAGCACTTCACCATGTTTTCTTATCAATGCATTATATATTGCAGGTATAATTAATTACCATTAATTTGTTTCCATACAACCAAAAGTCCATAAGACAACATCACCCCCCACCCCAACTCCTGGAAATAAATGTAACACTTAAAAAAGATTATAACGTTTTTAGGATTTAAAATGTTTTAAACTAAAAAGATTTTAGATTCTGCACTATAGGAACCCTGTAATTGTATCATGACAAACAATATGGTTTCATAATTGGAGTTCTAATGTCTACAGAATTAGTTACAGGACATCTGGATTGTTCTCCATGAATGTTACGTAATATGTCATGCAGCACAGCCTACATCAGTTTCTATATTAGTGTTTTAGTAATCTCACATGAGAGAGAAACAGAAATGGGTATTGGAAATACATTAGAATATATATTTCTGCACCCTTTTTTATTCAGGGTGTGACTTTGCCACTTGCTCTAAAGACACAGCAGAGCATCACGCCTTGCATCACAGACAGAGAGCCACTTACAGACATCTTCGGTGACAAAGATCCCTCATCCCCCCACCTCAATGACAAGGCCCTGAACTCCCCATGCATCCACTCCAGAGAGAATTCCTTCAGAGGTGTGGTTACAGAAATGTATCATTTCTTCTGGGTGTCATTTCATGTTGAAAAAACAGTAGATATCGAGCCCACCAGTATAGGCCTTTGTGTGTGAGAGGGGGAGAGTCCCGACTCCCGAAGTGTTTAGTCATCTGCGCGGGTCACGTGTTACTTAACTCTTTTACTAGATTGAATGGCTTTTCCACGCCTTAAGCAACTTTTGTTCAGAAGAAGTGCATAAAGACAAACCAAGCATCTTTTTGAATAAACCTTAACTTTCATTCAGTGGGAAACTGTTATCAGTGAGGTCTTGCTGTCATTCAGTTCACCGTACGGCAGACGGTACAGTTCGTCTGTAAATAAACACATGTGCCCTTAAATGTTCTGCTTGTGCTCCTAAAATTTTAATTCATGGGCTACAGTAAAGGAGAGAGAAGCACAGGTCAAATATAACAGACTATAAATTCCTATATGCAATATTAATTAAGTAAAACTTTAAAATTCTAAAGCAGCCCCCCCCCCCCGGCCAGGCAAATAGTGCAAAAAAACAGTATGGAAAAGGTGGCGAGGAACCCAAAACTCTAATCGAGAACCCAGGCCCAACCAGGGGATTCCAGTTCCCCTCTGGCAAAAGCTGCTGCCTCTGCACAAGCTCCAGAGAGCTTGCACAACAAGGCTAAATAAAAATAAATAAACTTGCTAATAAGGTAAATTATAGTTTAAGATTATCATTAATAATCTAATAGCATTTGAAATTTTGTGGTGAAGATGTGTCAAGTGACCAGCTCTACGATCTCAGCTCTTGTCAGGTCGCCGCTTTCCATTATCTGCTCTGCCATGAACTGCATCCTGCTCGTTGTGGTAACCTTGGAACAATGAGACAAGACTGGCTGAGAGTAGAGTACTGTTCTGCACTCTTTGATGCAACAAGTACATCAGTTGTGTTTTTGGTTCTGGTTGATCTAAGTAGTGCAGCCTAAACCCTCTATATAATCGAAGTGTAGTGTATGCAAGATTAAAAAGATGCGTCTTTAGTCTAGATTTAAACTGACAGAGTGTGTCTGCCTCCCGGACAGTGCAGGGAAGACTATTCCAAAGTTTAGGCGCTAAATAGGAGAAGGATCTACCACCTGCACTTGATTTTGAAAAATTCTAGGTATTACCAACTGACAGGACGCCTGAGAGCGTAATGCACGTGAAGGACTGTAATACAAGAGGAGTTCACTCAAGTACTGAGGAGCTAAACCATGTAGGGCTTTATAGGTAATAAGCAAGATTTTAAAGTTAACGCGATGCTTTATAGGTAACCAGTGCGAGGTTGACAGAAGCGTGCTAATATGTTCATATTTTTTTTTACGTGTAAGAACTCGAGCTGCCGCGTTTTGGACCAGTTGCGGTTTTTGTAATACGCCTGCAGGGCAACCACCTAACAGTGCATTACAGTAATCTAGACTTGATGTCATGAATGCATGAATTAACTTCTCTGCATCTGACATTGACAGCATATGATGTAGTTTAGGTATATTCTTAAGATGGAAAAACACAATTTTACAGGTGTTGGCGACGTGGCTCTCACATGACAGATTACTATTGAATAGAATGCCAAGATTCTTTGCTGATGACGAGGGTTTTATGGAACATCTGTCAACAGTTAAGCAGCATTCTTGGTTGTTTCGTATAGCAGTTTTCGGTCCAATAAGTAACACTTCTGTTTTGTCCGAGTTCAGTAATAAAAAGTTGTTACTCATCCAGTTTTTTATATTGCCTATGCATGCTGTCTTTCATGAGGCTTTGAGGAAATATAAAGTTGAGTATCATCAGCATAACAGTGAAAGCTAACTCTGTGTCACTTTATTATATCTCCTAGAGGTAGCATATATATAATGTGAAGAGCAGAGGCCCTAAGACTGTGTTCTGTGGTACACCATACTGGACTTGCGATTTGCGTGACACCTCATTATTTATTGCTACAAATTGAAAACGGTCGGATAAATAAGACTTAAACCATTTCAAAGCTATTCCTTTAATGCCGACGTAATTTTCGAGTCTATGTAGGAGTGTGCTGTGGTCAATGGTGTCGAATGCAGCACTAAGGTCTAGCAGCACCAATAATGAGATACAACCTTGGTCAGATGCCTATAGCAGATCATTTGTAGCTCTGATCAAAGCAGTCTCTGTACTGTGACATGCTCTAAATCCAGACTGGAATTCTTCATTGATGTCATTCCTTTGAAGGAAGGAGCATAATTGAGTTTAAACTACTTTTTCCAGAACTTTAGATATGAAAGATAGATTCGATATAGGCCTGTAGTTCCCTAGTTCTTTAGGGTCGAGTTGGTTTTTTTTTTACAATGGGCAGCCACCTTATATGCTTTAGGCATGTCAGAGATGAGTTAATAATACTAAGAAGATGATCTATAATTTCTGGGAGCATCTCTTTCAGTAGATTTGTAGGTATAGGGTCTAGTATGCATGTTGTTGATTTAGATGATGAAATGATTTTAGACAGCTCATCGTGATCTACAGTATAAAATAATTGCATTTTCTCCTTAAGGGCGCTGTAGCTAGTTTGTTCAGCGGGTTTCACTTCTGATTGCATTGTTATATTTTTTTCTCTAATATCTTGGATTTTATTTGTGAAGTAGTTCATAAATTCATCACTGTTATGCTGATATACAGGATCAGAAGTCACTGACGATTTATTTTTTGTTAATTTAGCCAATGTGTTAAATAAAAACCTAGGGTTGTTTCTTCCATGCTGTGCGAAATACCTCTAATTTAGTTTTCTTAAAGATGCGCTCCATTTTTCGGGCCGCTTTCTTTAGAGCCCGAGTGTGTTTATTATACCATGGTGTGGGACTGCCATTTTTAATCTTCTTTAAGCGTAGAGGAGCAACTGTGTCTAGCGTTTCCGAGAAGGTGGAATTAAAATTTTCAGTGGTCGTGTCAAGATCTTCATCGTTCTGTCTCATGCTAGCGATTTGAGACAATTTGGGCAGATTATCGAGAAACGCATCTTTGGTAGTTGAAGTTATTGTTCTACCATATTTGTAACAACGAGTTTTATTTGCAGCCGTAGGCCAGTGAAGCAAACATAATACCAGATAATGATCCGAAATGTCTTCACTCTGCTGAAGGATTTTAACATCGTCCACATTTATACCGTAAAACAATATTAAATCTAAAGTATGATTACGAAGGTGAGTGGGTCCTGACACATGTTGACTAACGACCATGGAGTTAAGAGTGTCTTTGAAAGCCATTCCTAAGGCATCTGTATCGTTATCTACATGGATGTTAAAGTCACCAACGAAAAGGAGTCTATCTGCGGCCAGTACTAGTTCTGATAAGAACCCACCAAATTCTTTAATAAAATCTGTGTGGTGCCCTGGAGGCCTATATACAATAGCCAGAATAAATTATAAAAATGTTTTATCCTTAGTATTAGGTGTTGAAACTTGAAGTACCATGACTTCAAAAGAATTATATTTAGAGTTCGAGTTCTGGGAAATGCTAAGAGAGTTATTGTAAAGTGCTGCGAAACCGCCCCCTCTGCCTTTTAGACGAGGCTCTTGTTTATAATAATAATCTTGGGGGACAGATTCATTTAAAGTAATATAATCATCTGGTTTTTAGCCATGTTTCTGTGAAACAGAGCATGTCTATTTCATGATCTGTTATCATATCGTCAACAAAAAGTGCTTTATTAGAGAGAGATCTAATATTTAGCAATCCGAGTCGTAACAATTGATTATCTGTATTTTTTCATGTTTAATTTGTTTAACGTTTATTAAATTACTTTCAAGAGGTTTACGCATTATTTTATGTTTGCTAATCCGGGGGACAGACACAGTCTCTATTTTATGATGTTCGGGAGAAGGGATTATTACGTTGTACATTTTGTGTATTCTGCAACGTGAGACGGCAAGCAGACAGTTGGTTAAGCCATTCTGTCTGCTCCCTGACCTGGGCCCCAGCGAGTCAAGCTTTAGCATTAGCATTATTAAGACTTTTGCCATATTTCTAGACAGCATGGAAGCCCCAGCCCATCTTTAGTGCTAAAGATGGAGACCATCTCGTTTCAACAGGTCAGGTCTGCCCTCAAAACTCTTCCAGTTATTTATAAAAACTATATCATTCTGCAGGCACCACTTAGACAACCAGCCATTTAGTGATGATAATCTGCTATAAATCTCATCACCACGATAAACAGTTAGGGGGCCAGAGAATTGTCACGACTCTGCTTTATCTTGTCATGGATTTCTTGGTCTTGTGGCAGAGTTGTGGCAAAGCCTTATGTTTAGTGTGAGAAGCCATGGGGTGTTTACCTTTTTGACATTCCATGTGCTCTCTCGTGTCTTGTCATTGGCCCCGCCCCTCTCGTTTCATGTATTGCTTCCCTGCCGTGTCTAATGTTTTCCATCTGCCCTCGTTGATTATTCCTTCGTTTGTCTTCCCTTTAAAATGCCCTCACGTTCCATGTTCTGATGTTCCCCGTATGCCTGTGCCTCTCGTTGCTGTTGACTCGTGACCAGAAGGTTGCCGGTTCGATTCCCAGGGCCGGCGGCTAACGGCTGAGGTGCCCTTGAGCAAGGCACCTTACCCCTACTTGCTCCCCGGGCGCTGCAGTGATAGCTGCCCACTGCTCCGGGTGTACATGTGTTCACCACTTGCTGTGCATGTGTTCACTATGCTCTGGATGGGTTAAATGCAGAGTTCACATTTCGGGTATGGGTCACCATATCTGACTGATAGGTCACTTTCACTTCACTTCACTTTAGTGTTAGTTAGTTTACGTCCCTTTTTACTTATATTATTATCTTGTTCTTGTTTTCACCCCCTCGTGGGTTTTTGTTTTGTGTTTTTTTGTTCAAATAAAGTCTGTCTTGTTAACCCCTTAATTCCCTGCTGCCTGCAGTTGGGTTCTCCTCACGTTTTCCTGACAGAGAATATTACAGTGTTTGACATCGTGCTTGCAAGCTCACACAGCTCTTTAATGTTATCTTTTGTGATCTCTGATTGACGGAGTCGAACATCATTTGTGCCGACGTGAATAACAATCTTACTGAATTTACAATTAGCCTTAGCCAGCACATTTAAATTTGACTTGATGTCAGGCGCTCTGGCTCCCGGTAAACATTGGACTATGGTGGCTGGTGCCTCTATGTTAACGTTCCAAACAATAGAATCACTGATAACTAGGGCACTTTCAGGAGGTTTCTCAGTCGGTGTGTCACTGAGCGGGGCAAACCTGTTTGAGACTGTAATCGGTACGGTTGAGTGATGTTTTGTCCTCCGACTACGCCGTCTCACAGTCACGAAGTTTCCCAGCTGCGGGGGATTTTCAACCGGAACCGAGCTGTGTGTGCTAATGTTGCTCACATCCAAAGTGTTTTCTATGGTCGTTAAACTCTTACTATCCTCAGATAAAGATAGGATGCGAGACTCTAAGATCTAAGATCCTCTCTGTCAGCCTAACTGTACAAAAGCCTGTCCTAGGAACCGAAATTACTGTTGAGGAGGCACCGATTTAAGTGTTGCACGCAGGAAGACCAACAGATGTGCAGATGACAACCCTAAGACTGTTCAATAAACATCTTTGTGAAGAATCTCTTCTCCAATCTCTGATTCTCTGGCAAGATGAATCTGACTACCCATCTGGATGATTACGATGTTGGCTACCAACCTGCAGGTGACCCTCCTCCAAAGGCTTCCCCTCACTGTCCTAGTAAGTCCCGAAGTGTCTCGAGTAAAATATCTCGCAGCGGTGTCAGCTCTCACTCCAGAGCGAGTAGGCATTCTATTACATCTGCTGGCATCTACGTCATACCAGAGCTCTCTAGAATCCAGACTGCTATGTTGGAGGAGAAGATTAAACAGAGACAGTATTACAGTCTACGGCAGCAAGTAGAAGAGGACTCCATGATCGATCTGGAACACCAAAGACTGCAGACACAAGCTACAGAGGCTCAGCGTATGCAAGTGGAAGCACTTTCCGCAAAGGTGGTCCTGTCCAAACACTCACAACGACAGTGTAAGCTTCAAGAAGCAGAGACGGAGCTTGAAGTAGCTAAGCTTGTATCTTCCATGCTCTCTATAGATTCTAGTGCTACCACTCCAATCCCTACGGACTCTGGTTCTCCAAACACGCACCAGATTGCAGCACAACGCAACCAGACCAGTTCACCTCAGCTTATGTCTTCGTAGTCTCAGCAGCCCCCTTTACAGTCACCAGCTGTGACATTATTGCTGCTGCCCTGTCCTACAGAACAGCCTGATCCTTATGACTCTGCTGTGTCCCAGCCGGCACCTAGACAGCCACAGTGGGCCTTACCTGCTACTCACTCTGTGGGTGCGCGCTTGACAGACGTCCCGGACCACAATCATCCTCATTGCTAGTCCCTGAAAAGACCCCCTCTGTTCATACTGCCATCCCGATGCCCTCTGTGTCATCAACGTCAAATATGGCACCTCAGCCTTCAGTCACGCCCACCAACCCGACCTCTGCTGCATACCCCATAAGCATCAGCATGTGACACAGCAGCCTATAACAGCCACACTACCTACCCTTCGCTACGGGCAACACCAGACGGCAACAGCGCCAGGGACAACGTTTCCAGGGCCATTGCAGCTCCCTGTCTCCAGCCACCAAGCTTCGGCAAGGACATCTCATGCTCCAGGTTACGTTCAAGCAGCTTCATCTGTGCCTTTCTCCCCAGCTGGCTGCTCACCTCATCTGAGTCCAGAGCTCCTGTTTGCCTCAGCCTATGGCATCCCACGACCTACGTTACCAGTTTTCGAGAGTGGAACTGAGAGTGACTTTGCTTTGTTTAAGTTAGCTTTGGACAATTTGTTGAGCAATCACAATCATAATCAACGAACAGTATAAATATCATGTTCTCTTAAGCCACTTGAAACTTTCCAGTGCTCATCAACTAGCTAAAGCCTTTATGTATCACCTTACACTGCTGCACTGCAGGCTCTTCAAGAGAAGTATGGACAGCCAAGACAGCTCGTTCAGTCCGAGTTGGGTGCCATCCTAAGCACCCCGCCTCTTAAGTTGGGTGATGCTAACGCCTTCAACTCATTTGCATTGTCAGTCCAGTCCTTGGTGGGTATGCTGAGAACTCTTGAGGGCCAGAATGGATATGAGCTTTTATGTGCAAATTGCCATAAGCCTATCGCGACAGTTTTGTGGAATACTGTTTGAATCGGGGTATCCTCCAGATGGGCACAGACAAGACTTACACACTTCCTGATTTCACAGAGTGGCTCCAGATCAAGTCCCAAGCGAAACGTATCTCCAGCCGAGCCACAGCTATGATCCAGAATGAAACCCCGAAGGCCCCTAGTAAAGCTAGAGGAGCGCCTCATCCCAGAGAGCAGCCTAGGCCGGTTCTCCTGACACGTGAGAGCGTAGCTAAGGCTCTTGAGCCGACACCCCCTAAATCCAGCTTTAAGCCCAAGCCTTACTGTCCGTATTGTGACAACAGGGATCACTACCTTAACTCTTGTGAGACTTTCAAGAAGTTGACTACCGCTCAGACCGTAGCTTGGATTGAAGATGATAAACGCTGCTGGAGATGTGGAGGTTTCATGCTGTAGAGTCGTGTAACCTTAAACGTCCATGTAAAATCTGTAAAGAGCTACATCTTACAGTTCTTCATGATTACATTAGTCACCCAACCAGAGCTGTTCTCACTGTCAGCCTCCCACCTACCCGGGTGTACTTGGACAGACCGAACCGTACACCTAGAGTTATGTTGAAGGTCGTCAAGGTCCTCCTCCATAATGGACCCCACACAATGGAGGCACATGCTGTTCTCGACGACGGGTCAGAGAGAACAATTGTGCTTTCCCCAGTCGTTCAGCAGCTCAAACTTACCTGTTCCCCAGAGTTACTTCATTTACAGACCGTCCGACAGTGTCACACAGAACTTGAAGGGTCGGCTGTTTCGTTCGAGGTCTCGTCAGTCACCAAACCTACACAGAGATTCACCATCCCTAATGCCTTTACAGCAACCGGCCTGAGCCTGGCAGAACATAACTATCCAGTGGTTGCACTGGGGGACATCGACGTATCCTCTAGCTGTCTCAACCTCGAGGGAAGAGAGGGTGACAGAACTTTGTTTGACGTGAAACGTGCCGGAAAGGGTCGTTCCAGGTCTCACTAAGTTCCTCATGCACTTCCGGTAAACACGGCACTGGGGGCGGGCGCGGCCTGGAGCCGCGCTCAAACCCGAGGTGCCATGTAGCCAGCTGCGAGCGCTGGGAGAGGCAGTGCGGGCACTGCAACCCAACACTCACGGCGGCCCGGGAAAGCATGGCTGACATTTCGACGTCCGCTTCTTCCTGGGCTCGACCCCCCGAGGGAGGGAGCCCAAGGAATCGTCGGAGTCGGATGGCAGTACGTCACCCCCCGATGCTGCAAGAGACATCTCATCATCACGCATCGTGTCCGAATATGTAATTGAGGAATAAGACGGTGGGACCATCTCCTGGGGAACGGTCAGACGAGCGAGACGAGGTGCGAACGGTCCGTGAGCAAGTGGCTGGCGGATCATCACTCACAGTAATCCTCATATTCACCCTCGCTGCTTGCCGTAGCGGACGGCAGGGCCGTAGTCCTGCCGCCATGGAACGGGGAACAAACGGGGTGGTGGCTGAGTCCTGTGGGAACACAGCCACCCGTGACGCAACGTCTGAATCGTCACCGCCCGCAGTGCGGGCAGGACGTATCCACAACGTCTGCCCCAGCGTACTGGAAGCAGGCATTGTGTCCGTCCCCCTCCTCGATGAGTGTGTTGCACCCAAGAGAACAGCGGGACAAGCCACGCTGGAGAAATTTGCTCTTTTAGAAAGGAAATTAGCTCGAACATCTCGGAACTGCCGAGACGCCCAGGGGAGAGTCACTGCAGGAAGGGACCGTCCGCTGCACCACGTCTTAGATTCCAGCAGAAAAAATGATCACCAAAGATCGTAGAGAAGCTCATCAGATGCGTAGGCTCTGAAGAACAAAAGGTGAATGAATGAGCACGCCGGCTTCCCTCTTATACCCGGACATCCGGGGAGAAGTCCGGCATGCAAATTTCTTTCGCCAATTTTCATTGGCCTTTTCTAAATACTCAGAAGATGATAGGTTCTCAAGACAAACCCCAATCTGTCGGTTCGACACAACGTCGAGAGACCGACAGAAAGGGAAGTTTGGTTTAATGACGAACAACCAAGCAAGCAGAATGTTTTCTCTCCGTTTCAGATTTCTAACACACACTTACAGTGGTCAGAGTGTCTCGCGGCTGTCAGAGCAGAAAAAAAATCCTGCTCTCTCTGTATGTTTATCTGCTGCGTTCATATGTAAACTGTGTGCACTTATTTTGTACATTTGAAAGATCGACCAAAATGCATCTTAATACCAAGTATAAATAGAGTCCAACCCACAGACACATTTAAGCAGGAAAGTTAACATGCACGTTTTAGTTGCTCCATCTCTAACACAGCCTCAGAGGGAGAGAAATTCTCCGGTACAGAAACAGTATTGATAACATTGAAGTTTTTCTAGCTATACAATGCGGACAACTGTAATAATTAAGCCGCTGGGCTCATCACCAGGTTTTCGGAGCCGTGCATACATGTAGCGTAAACTATATGGTTGAAGGCTCGCTAACAGTAGAGTTCCAAAAAGTTACACGCATTCTCAAGTAGCATCACATTTAATCAATGAAATATACAAGGCTAGATTAAAAACGAATGATAGAAATAATTTAAGTCTTAACATTTTCTTGTTAAGTTATCAGGTAGGTAAAAAGTTAGCTTGCAGAGGGGGACATCACAGAGTTATGCCGCAAGAGGCAGCGTCGCATGTTCCACAACAATGCTTAGCTTCTCACAGATGCACCTGCGTGTTAATCGGCCTAGTTTGCGGCACAATCGGCCGATGCAGATTAATTAAAAAATCCCCAAAATCGGCCGATTTATCGGCCTGCCGATGAATCAGTCGACCTCTAGACAGAACATTATAGGCAAGGGGACCCGCGTGGTATGTAGATAGAAATAGCTCATTCCAAGGTAATAAAAATATAACGCTTCATTGTGTAAGCTCTTTATACACCTCTGAAGACATAGTTATGTATATTTGTCATAGTCCTGCCTTCTTGTTCAGGATTTTCTAGTCTTGTGGCAGGATCGTGCCAGATCCCTTATGTTTAGTGTGAGAAAGTCATGGGGTGTTTACCATTGACATTCCATGTGCTTTCTCTGTCTCGTCATTGGCCCCGCCCCTCTCGTTTCCTCTCGTATTGCTTCCCTGCCGTGTCTTATGTTCCTCACCTGCCCCTCGTTATCTTCCTTTGTTTGTCTCCCTTTAAAATGCTCTCGTGTTCATTGTCCTGTGCTCGTTCGTTGTGCTTGTGTGCCTGTGTGATGTACCGCTGTGTTCCTGTGTATGTTTGCTTTGAATACCCAAGTCAAGTCAAGTCAAGTCTAGTAAGTCTTTAGTTTAGCTTTTGTCTATTGTTGTGTAGTTTAGTCTAGTGTTAGTTAGTCTACGTCCTGTCACTTGTACCATTGTCTTGTGCCTTTGTTTGTATCCCCATCGTGGGTGTTTTGTTTTATACTTTTGTTTTGTTTAAATAAATATTTCCTTTTTAACCCCGTCACTGCCGCTGCCTGCATTTGGGTTCTTCCACCACGCTAGTCGTGACAGAACGAACGAGCCACAAGTGAACCCAGTAGGCAGCCATGGACGCCGCAACATCTTCCCGGTGGTCCTGCACCTCCAACCTGGTGTGGTGGGAGGCAATTGCCTTCCAGTCGCAAGCTGGAGGTGGCCCCTTCCCGGCCCAGCGCCGTCTTCCTCTGCGGGACTATGCTCGGGAGGTTGAGGCCAGGAGGGCCTCCGTCCCCGAGGTGCTGGTCTGTGCCTACCTGGTGGCCGGGATGGACAACCCTCCACCTTTTCCGGAGCGGGAGGAGTTGGTTTATCAGCCGTTCCCCCAGTTGGTGGAACGGCTGCAGCTTCAAGAGGAGCTGGTCCAAGGCGCTTACCAGGCGAAAATTTTGGAGGACTTGGGGCAGCAGCTGGACAAAGGATCCCCCTCGCCAACCTTGTGGAAGGAGGTCCTTACGGTCAACGACATCGTCCTCCGCAATGCTTGTCAAGCTGTCCAAGCTTGAGGGCACTCCATGGCGTTTTCTGTGGTGGGGGAGCGTGCTCTTTGGCTGAACCTGTCAGGACTCCCTGACAGTGTGAAGAGGCGCATCGCGGGCCCTCTTGAACCGTGAACTAAGAAATGTAGTTACGGTCACGCACTCCCACTGGAGTTTCCCATTATGGGTATTTCAATAAAAGTCTTCTTTATAAAAGAAAAAAACGCAATATATCCTACGCAATATATACATCTGTACCCAGAAATCAACGACAAGGTGCGACGACAAAAAGAAAGAGCTATTTCTGCCTGTCATGTGGGCTTTGAGGGCTCAACAGTCGGGCAGCATCCTTTAATCCACAGATTTATGAAGGGTGCCCGTCACTCCTTGCCAGTCATCAGGAGAACCGTCCCTGAATGGGACCTCTCCATGGTGCTGGAGGCCTTGTCTCAGTATCCTTTTGAATCCCTGGGAGGTATTTCCTTGAAGCTGTTGTCCTTCAAGACGACTTTGCTTTTGGCCTTGGAGTAAGCCAAAGGTGTCAGTGAGCTACATGCACTCTCAGTACATCCTTCATGCACTAAATTCTCTCTGAGTGGAGATAAGGTTTTTCTTAAGCCTAACCCATCTTTTATACCTAAGTACTTCCCTGCATTCACTTCGGAGGTTTTGGAGCTGTCCGCTTTTCACCCTCCGCCTTTTTCCTCTGTGGAGGATCAGAGGCTGGATGCTCTGTGTCCTGTTCGTGCGTTACAGACATATATAACCAGGACCAGTGTTTTCAGGAAGAGCAACCAGCTCTTTATTTCATGGGCGCCCCTTCACAATGGGAGTCCCCTATCTAAGCAGCGCCTCTCACATTGGCTTGTGAGCGATATAGCCTTGGCATATGAATCAAAGGGAGTGCAGCCCCCAGGGACCATCAGAGCTCATTCCTCGAGGGGCTTAGCTGCCTCTTGGGCTTTGTTCAGGGGAGTATCACTGCAGGACATCTACTCTGCTGCCAGCTGGGCTTCTCCCCATACGTTTGTGCGTCACTACCAATTGGATGTCACCAAAACCTCGGTAGCACATTCTGTTTTAAGAGTGGGGTCTTCATAGCCTCTCCGTGTTATATTCCTTTACCTTCTGTTTACACATTGTAATGGTAACAAAGGTTGAATGGGCCGGCGGGCCATGCACATTCATGTCACCAAGCATGCATTCACATTCCTGCCTGGGTGTTATTTATGTGCCTCATACATGTTGCCTGTCCTGCATGTGCACAGCAGCTATGTGTGCGTCAGGGTTGCCAGGTGCATGATTATGGGATTCGTCAAGTGTATTGGGCAATTGAGGAGCTGTCCATGTCTCTCCCTATAGGCGGATCTAGAACACGAGATGATGAAAGAGAACAATAGGCTACATTTGTAACCCTGTTTCTCTGAAACATCGAGTGGAGAGATCCACCAGCTTTGCCCCGCTTGCTGCACGAGAAGCAAATATACTTATTGGAGAATAGTAGCACATGCAGACCTTATATGCTCTCAGGTAAGGAGGTGGGGCATCACCTGGCATTGGCTGCGTGTTTCTCTCTGTCTAGCCAGACTTGGTGCAATTGGATGCTTCTGCAGAGGTCAGGTACGGATGCCCTTCCCAGAGGTGGATTTCTCTGCTCGATTTTTCAGAGAACCGGGCTTGCGAAAGTAACCTATTGTTCCCTTTCTGTCGGTCTCTCGACGTTGTGTAGAACCGACATATGGGGTTCGTCACACTCATCGAGGAAGGGGATGGACACGATGTCTGCTTCCAGTATGCTGGGGCAGATGTTGTGGATACGTCCTGCCCGCACTGCGGGCGGTTGACGATTCAGACGTTGCGTCACGGGTGGCTGTGTTCACACGGGACTCAGCCACCACCTTGTCTGCTTCCCGTTCCGTGACGGCGAGCAGCGAGGGTGATATGAGGATTACTGTGAGCGCTAATCCGTCAGCCACTGGCTCGCGGACCTTTCGCACCTCGTCTTGCTCGTCTGACCGTTCCCCATGAGACGGTCCGTTGTCTTATTCCTCAATCACGTATCGGACACGGTACGTGATGATGAGATGTTTGTTGCAGCATCGGAGGGTGACTTACTGGCATCAGACTCCGATGATTCCTTGAAGCTCCCTCCCTCGGGGGGTCGAGATCAGGAAGAAGCGGACGTCGAAATGTCAGCCATGCTTTCCCAGGCCGCCGGCATTGGGTTGCGGTGCACCGCACTGCCTCTCCCAACGCTCGTGGCTGGATACACAGTACATCGGGCTTGAGAGCGGCTCCAAGCCGCACTCGCCCCCAGTGCCGTGTTCCCCCGGAAGTGCATGAGGAACCTAGTACGACCTGGAACGCCCCCTTCGGCGCGTACACGTCAACTAGTTCCATCACCCTTTCCACCGCCCTCTGGCCGCCGAGATCCTGTGCACCGTCTGCTTCCCAGCAGCCCTGGTCCTGAGACCACCACCCCGTCAGCAGCCACGGCGAAAGCCAAAGCGGCCCTCATGGGAAGACCCCAGGGAGATCGAGAATACCTTCGGGCCCGACCCCAGCCATTCCATGGCTGGTGGTCGATCCGGGATGGTTCCTGCCCCGTCCCAACAGCCCATTTCTAAAAGTTTTCTCCCTCTCTGGGCGTTTATCACAGCCGCTTTCACCCTCTACATGATGGTGTTCGGCAACTTGACATTGCGTCACGGCGAGACCCAATGTCGAGGATAATCAGCAGCCTAAGCACTGTCAATCGACAGTGCGTTGTGCCACATCATCGTCTGGGTATTATCACAGCCGCTCTCACCCTCTACACGACGGTTTTCGGCAACTCGACGTTGCGGCAAGACCCAATGTCGAGGATAATCATCAGCCCAAGCACTCTCATTCGATGGTGCGTTGTGCTACATCATCGCCAGGCAGGTAAAACAGCAGAGCCAATCTCCTCTCCGGGGGTCCCCCACACGGCGAGGGATCCACACTGCCAGCCATCGAACCACCCCCGGGAGGTCGATGAAGCAGAACGTACCTCTAGCCTCCTTGTCTCGGTCCCTAGGAGCCTGACAAGAGCTTCCCAAACCGTCACGGTGACTACGGGATACGGTTCGTCTCGGCTACGTGATCCTACTCCCCAGATGCCCGCCCAAGTTTCGGGGCATCCTCTTAACCTCGGCAGAGGCAAGAATGCCCCGTGCTTCGGGCCGAGGTCACCACCCCTTTGGTGAGGAAGCGATCGTGCTCGTCCCTCTAGCCGAGATGTTCATTTCCCTCAGGGAGAGAGGTGTGCGGGTACTAAACTATCTCGACAACTGGCTCATTTGACACACTCGTGAGATCTGTTATGTACACACAGGGACCTAGTGCTTTGGCACCTAGATCGATTGGGACCACAGGTCAACCAAAAAAGAGCAAGCTCTCCTCAGTGCAGAGCATCCTCTTTTTTGGTATGGAACTCAACTCTGTCTCCATTACAGCGCAACTGCGCTCAGTCAGTGTTGAACTGCCTGGAATATTTCAAGCAGTCAGCGGGAAGAGGCTCCAGGGCACATGGCATCCTCTACGGTGGTGATACCCCTCGGGTTGATGCACATGAGACCGCTCCAACACTGGCTACAGAGTCGAGTTCCCTGGAGAGCGTGGCTGACCGGCAGCAGGCGGATGGTGATTACGTTTTTCTGCCGACGCACCCTAACCCCTTGGTCTTCAATGACCTTTCTACGGACGGGGGTCCCTCTCGGGCAGGTCGAGACGCGTCAGGGTCGACAGACGCCTCCCTGCAGGGTTGGGGTGCCGTGTGCAACGGGCACGCAGTGTCGGGGCGATGGACGGGCCCCCGCCTGCGCAGGCATATCAACTGCCTAGAGTTGTTGGACGTGCTACCTGCACTGAAGGGGTTATAACCTCTCGTGCAGAACAAGCACGTGCTGGTCCGGTCGGACAGCACAGCTGCCATAGCGTATTAAACCGCCAGGGTGGCATTCGCTTACGGCAGCTAACACGACTCGCCCGACGCCTCCTCCCATTGAGTCCGCAGGTGAACAGATCCCTGCGAGCAACACATATCCCAGGCGACCTGAACCAGACAGCCGATGTGCTCTCTCGTCAGTTGACGCCTCGCGGAGAGTGGCGACTCCACCCCCGCGCAGCCAGCTCATTGGGTACAGTCCGGACGGGCTCAGGTAGACCCCTTCGCCTCCCTGGACACCACCTATTGCCCGCTAAGGTACTCCCCGCCCGAGGCCCCCCTCGGCACGGATGCTCTAGCGCACAGCTGGCCGTGGGACAAGCGGAAGTACGTCTTCCCCCCAGTGAGCCTCATTGCACAGACCCTGTGCAAGGTCAGGGAAGAGGAGCATCAAGTGTACTAGTTGCGCCATACTGGCCCAACCGGACTTGGTTCTCGGAGCTAATGCTCTTGACAACAGTTCCCCCCTGGCCGATTCCCCTGACGAAGGACCTGCTTTCCCAGGGGAAGGGCACGTTATGGCATCCTGGACGGAACGAGGAGATCCTGAGTGGCCTACCCCCTGCGGAGGTTAAGACCACTACTCAGGCTAGGGCCCTGGCCACTAGGCGACTATACGCCTATAAATGGTGACTCTTCTCATCCTGGTGCTCTTCTCGAAGAGAAGACCCGCAGAGTTGCTTGATCGGGTACGTGCTGTCCTTCCAGAGACTCGAGAGTAATCTCTCCCCTTCCACACTGAACGTGTATGGAGCCGCTATTGCGAATCAGTTGCTGGTAATCTCTAGGACAGCACAACCTGATCATTTGGTTCCTCCGTACCCTCTTGCGACCTTGATGAGGTCCTGGAGCCCCTCGGAGATGCCGCGCTTTCTCACCTCACAATGAAGACGGCTCTCAGGATGGCGCTCAAGAGGGTAGCGGACCTACAAGCATTCTCCGTGTCCACAGATTGCCTAGAACTCGGGCCCGGTGATTCTCACGCTATCCTGAGAGCCCGGCCCGGCTACGTGCCCAAAGTTCCCACCACTCCCCCTACACCAGGTGGTAAACTTACAGGCGCTCCCCACCGGGGAGGAAGACCCAACCTCATCCGTGTTGTGTCCATTACGCGCATTGCGCCTCTGCTTGGACCGCACGCAGAGCCACAGAAGCTCTGAGCAGCTCTTTGTCTTTTTTGGAGATCAGCAGGGAGGGCTGTCTCAAACAGAGATTGGCGCACTGGATCATGGATGCCATCACTATGGCGTACCTGTCCTAAGATCGCCTACGCCCACTGGGTGAGAGCTCTCTCCACACGGAGTACAGCCTCCTTGTGGGCACAGGCTCGAGGCGCCTCTCTGGCAGACATCTGCAGACAACTGTTTTGCCTGTGCTACAAAACTTTAAACCTCTGTAGCACCAGTGCTATGTCCAAAAAAGTTAACGTACAGCCCTGCCAACAGTCATCGAAATGCCCATCAAAAGCCTCGGATGCTGGTACACTGCAGATGTTAAAGACTCCAGACAGGTGGAACAGCTCAGGCCAGAGACAATCAGTGGAATCAAAAGAATAGAGATGCTGCTCCAACTTTGACAACAGGGAGGAAATGGAATCCAGTTTCAGATGCAAAGGCAGCCCTCAGAAACAGGGATATTGTGAGGCAAGTCCAATAAAACAGAGGGGGACTTAGATTGGGAATAACAACACCTACATGGCAAAAAGCTACACCAAAGGAACAGAGACCGCTGGTGATGAAGGAGGTACGCTGTTAGGAGGAAGCAGCTAGATGCACCAGAGCAGTCTCTCAAGCCCAACAAGGCCCCTGCATGAGGTGGGAAGGGATTGAACTGTGTATAATCACTTGGGGTGAGCTGTGGACCATGGAGACAAACAGGTTAAGTTTTATCATTAGGCCACATACTGTATGATGTGCTGCCCTCTCCTATAAATTTGCAGGTATGGTGTGGACAAGACCCAGCCTGCCACCTGTTTGCAGCACCGGCAAATCTCAGACATATTCTGGTGGGGTGTAAGAACAACTTGACACAGGGGAGGTACACATGGCGCCACAATCAAGTCACAGTTACTGAAAGAAACAGCCACTGGCAGTGGCTGAAGCGGATAGACAAAGTGTAGGCTGCCAAATGACTTAATAACTATGTGACACACCCGAGTCTGATCAGCCTGTGGTTAGGTTAGGTGGTTAGGCTGAGGGTGTCTTGTAAAGGGCCGAAACACTCAATGAGGCTGGGGTACACAACTGATGATGTGTCGCGTAGTTGTACGCATAAAGCAATTGTAAAACACAACTGATTATTGGGTATGGAGGTAATAATTCTACATTAGATATGTATAAACTTAAATTAGGATTTTTATTGCAGCCACTGTTTTCTGAACATTGGTACTGGCCACAATGAATGCAGAAGTTACTATTACAAACATCATTAACTTGTTTCCAATGTGCAATTATTACATTATTTACAAATAATACAATTATAATTACATTTTGTCATTATCTATAGCAATGTCTTTTGTGACCTTTAGGCAGTATAAGCCAGCATGCTCCCCACAGCCCTACCATGGCTCCACTCCTTCACTCTGCAGACTGCCTGCGCCATGGAAACAGCAGTGATGCACGGGCTGTAAGGGCAGTCTGTCTATTGATGGGTGGAGCAGCAGCTTCCTCAGCGCTCGGCTACTTGAACTCCAGTCCACCTGCCTCCTCAAACATGGAAGTTCGTACTCCTGAAATGGCCCATTCAACAGCTTCCTCTGAGATGGGGGAAGGCAGTTCATACCACACCTGCAGCCAAGCCATAGAGTCACCACATATTAACAGCTTTGATTTTGAAGGAGATTCTGATTTTGATGCTTTTGACTGTGGAGGGTTTGCCTTTTAGGTTAATTCAGAGAAAGAAAATTTGGTAACACATTACTTGAAGGGATGTTCATAAGACTGACATGACACCTTCATAATCATGACATGACACATGTGATGAATATGAAAAGGATTTTATGCATGTTTATGACCACTGTCATTAAGTGTCATTCACTGATTTGTGTCATTTTTAATGCAAAGATGACATTGTTTGTTATGACAACTTGACATAAAGCAATACACAATATCTTGTCTGTGTGTTTGTCATGACAACTTGACATTATCAATGTCAAAGATTCAAAGATATTTTAAGAGCACCTAACCCCTATCCCACCCCTTACCCTAAACCTAACCACTTGTCAACCATTAAACACAACACACAAGTAAAATTACAGTCACATGTATTTATTTCATAAAATGAACAAAACAGTATAAATGTATTACAAACAAGTCGCTTTGCAAACCTTCTGAACTGAAGCCATACAATAACTTAGTTAAAGGAACTCCGGGAACGGACATCAACGCATCTTTTTTAATATTATTATTATTTTACTAACATCAACACATCTGTAAACAAGCCGGAACATTAGAATGACGCAATCGTTAACGAGAGCCAATAGCATTTCACACTCAACGCTGACGCAATGACGCTGTCTGTCATGAGACAGACAAAAGCCAATGATATTTAACTATTAAGGCTGATGTAACTTGGCGCCAGATTTGAAAATTTGGAAACACAGCATAAACCGGAAGACAGCAGATGGGGATCGCTTTCGCGTCTGTTCCTCACATAAATCAATGGTTTCACCTCGGTACACTTGGAATATTTGTACGTTTTAAACATTTTAACTGCTTTGTATCTGTATCGTGCTGTTATTTAATAATATGTTGTGTTACTTGCTCAAAAGGCCTGAACATCTGTGTATGTGTAATGTAAATATAGTTATCACAACATTTTAAAATTAAAATAAAACCCTAACACGCGCTATTATTGCAAAATAATACCCCAAAATGTACATTTTAATGACGGTAGGCGATAGTCTTGCGTACTGCCGGGAATGGAGCCAATTTTGTAAATTTTTAAAATTTACGTATGTCATATGGGATGGAGGATGTTGCATTAAAATGTCATTAAGTGTTAATACTCTGTCAAATGGTTTTATAACAGTGTCATGAATACTTTTCTTGACCTAAACTCAGAGGTGGGACCAAGTGTCATGGCTCTGCCTCACTTAGTCATGTTTTTCTTGGTCCTGAGTCATGACAAAGCCTTTGGTTATGTGTGGAGAGAAACATATTATTGACCTTTTGACAATAATATGCGTTCTCTCCAGTGTCTCGTCATTGGCCACGCCCCTCTCATTTCCTGTGTTGTTTCCTGGCCGTGTTTGATCACCCTCACCTGCCCTGTGTCGTTATCCCTCGTTTGTATTTCCCTATATATTGACCTCGTGTCTCTTGTCTTGTACTTATTCGTTTTGTATTCACCGCTGTTCCTAGTCCCTGTGAGTGTTGCATATCCATTGATCCTGTCTTCTTGTGTGTATTTAGTGTAGTCCTGTTTTAGTTCCCTTTCTGTCGGTCTCTCGACGTTGTGTCGAACCGACAGATGGGGTTCGTCCCTGAGAACCAATCGCTTCCGACTACTTAGAAAAGGCCAATGAAAATTGGCAAATGAAATTTGCATGCCAGACTCCGCCCCGGACAGCCGGGTATAAAAGGGAGACGGCGTGCATCATTCATTCACCTTTTGTTCTTCGGAGCCTTCGCTGATGAAGATCGACTCTTGCTACTTAGCAAAAGAATTCTACTTGCCGGTTCTACGACGTGGTGCAGCGGACTGTCCCTTCCTGCAGCGACTTCCCCTGGGCTTTTCGGCGGTTCCAGAGGTGTTCGAGCTGCAGACGGTGACTCACCGTCTGCGTTCTAAAAGAGCTAATTTCTCCAGTGCAGCATGTCCCGCTGTTCTCGTGGGTGCGGTGTCCTCATCGAGGAAGGGGACAAGCACGATGTCTGTGTCAGGTGTTTGGGGGTCCAACACGCTGAGGCAGCCTTCGTGGACTCATCTTGCCCGTACTGCGGGCAGATGGTCATAGAGACGTTGCGGTCACGGGTGGCTGTTTTCTCCCGAGAACCAGCCACCACATCGCAGGCTTCCCGGGCTGTGACGAGGAGGGCTAAGGCCATTCCGTTCGCCAAGGCGAGCGGTGAGGGTGATATGGGGGTTTCTGCGAGCGCTAATCCGTCAGCCAAGTGCTCGCGGACCGCTCGCACCCCGTCTCGCTCGCCTCATCGTTCCCTAGCTGGCGGTGCCACACCGTCAGCGTCCTCCTTCACGCATTCGGACACGATGCGTGATGATGATGAGATGTCCATCGCAGCATCGGAGAGCGAATTGCTGGCATCCGATCCCGACCACTTTCTGCAGCTCCCCCCCAAGGGGGGACGAGCTCAGGAGGAAGCGGATGTCGAGATGTCGGCCATGCTTTCCCGGGCCGCCGTGTGCATTGGGTTAGAGTGCACTCCGGTGCCTCTCCCCCAGCGCTCACGTTTGGACACGTGGTTCTTGGGCTCTGAGCGCGACTCCAAGCCGCGCCCAACCCCGGTTCCATTCTTCCCGGAAGTGCATGAGGAACTGACAAAGACGTGGAACGCCCCTTTCTCGGCGCGTACACGTCAAACCGGTTCCGTTGCTCTCTCTTCCCTCGATGGTGGGGCGGCTAGGGGTTACGTCGACGTGCCCGAGGTGGCGGTGTCGCGGTGCACCTGTGCCCGCAGGCGGCGTCCAGCTGGAGAGGTCGACCGAAACTCCCATCCAAGGCATGTAGGACCTCGGCATCGCTGGTGTCGAAGGCCTACATGAAGCCGCGGACCAAGCTGCCTCCTCTCTCCACGCCATGGCCATCCTGCAGGTCCATCAGGCCAAGGCGTTGAAAGAGATCCACGAGTGTAAGACCGACCCGGGGTTAATGCAGGAACTCCGCACCGCCACCGACCTCGCTCTAAGGGCGACCAAGGTGACCGCGCGGGCCCTGGGTCGGGCGATGTCCACCATGGTGGTCCAGGAGAGGCATCTCTGGCTCAACCTTGCTCAGATGAGCGACGCCGAGAAAGTCCGCTTTCTCGACGCGCCCATTGCGCAGGGTGGGCTGTTTGGTGACACTGTCGAGGACTTCGCTCAGCAGTTCTCGACAGTGAAGAAGCAGACGGAGGCGATTAGCAGACATTTGCAGAGCTGCGGGTTGGGCTACACCCAACACCTTCGCAAGGTTTTACAACCTCCGCGTAGAGCCGGTGTCAGCCCGCGTCCTGCATGGCCACATGTAGGACCGGCAACTGGTAGGGTGTACGCCTGTTCGGTTCTTTTCCCCCTCTCTCGAGTGGGTCAGTATACCATTTCAGCCTCCCTTCTTTCCCCACTAGGCGAAGAACAGGCACTCCATCCATCACTAAGCAAGCACCCTCTGGGGTGGGCTGGGCAGAGCAGCCCTGCCCCATAGGCCAGGTATCCCGGAGTTATTTCGCAACATAGCTCTAACCGGACCTAGTGCTACCAGACGTTGCAACCCCCCAGTAGGGCGGTTCCGTCTGATGTATCTTCATGCTGGTTCCCACCTTGGTAACCCATGACCTCCCCGGGTGGACCTCCACCTCGCGGTTTACTCTTCAGCCGCACTTTCTTCCCATGAGTTCTTCCCCATCGGTGAGACCATGTTGGTATCTCCACTAGACTCCTCCCTGCGGTAGGAAGTGGTCTCTGTAGCGCATCCCCCACTTGAGGAAGTAGCGCTTACCCAGTGGCCTTACGGTTCCGGGCGGCTTCTCGCTGTTAGAGAAACAAGGCCGCCGCCTGTGAGGCCGAAGGTAGGAGCCTTCCCACCTTTCAAGAAAGCTCTGGGACCCCCTACCTACCCACTTGTAGGTTACAATTTTGCGGTAGCGCTCACGGCTGACACGCCCAGGCCAGTCACCGTCGCTTCGTTGAGATTGTGACAGGGCATAGTGTTATGGCGTTTTCCATTGGAACCCCATCTGTCGGTTCGACACAACGTCGAGATACCGACAGAAAGGGAACGTCTCGGTTACGTTTGTAACCTCGGTTCCCTGATGGAGGGAACGAGACGTTGTGTCCTCTTGCCACAACACGTGCTCTCCTCTGCAGCAGTCGTGAGATTATTTTATTATTTCCTACACAATTGGATGTGTTTGAGATGAAAAAAACTTAAATTTAAGGTTGAAAGGTTTATAATTGCTGCCTAGAAAGAAGTTAAAGTATTTTAAATACATTATTAACAGTTTACTAGCACTTGTGTCTAATTTATGGACTTATTGTCCGAAATATGAAATAAACATATGTGGTTTAAAACACTGAACAGTTTTGATAAATGACAAGTGCCCGCATCACAATGGGCGAGGCTTTCTCTGGCACAGTGCCAAAGACAGCGCGCAGTCTTGTCTCTTACCTGTGTGATTCGCTGAACAGCCGACCGTGATCACAACTTCGATGTTTGGTTTTAAAATATATAAAGACTTGCCGAGTCATAGTGTTCAAGTCAAGTCATGAGTCATTGGTGTCCAAGTCGAAGTCTTTTCTGATTTTGTCGAGTCGAGTCCCAAGTTACCAAATTTGTGACTCGAGTCCGAGTCGAGTCCAAGTCATGAGACTCGAGTCCACAACTACAGTGGTACAAATTAACATGTTTATGACAGATTTATGACAGGTTATGTTTTCTTGGTAATGTCAAGTTGTCATGACAAAGACACTGACAGGTTATGATGCATTTCTTTATGTCAAGTTGTCGTAACAAAGACAACTCAAACAATGTCATCTATGCATTAAAAATGACACAAATCAGCGAATGACACTTAATGACAGTTGTCATAAACATGCATAAAATCTCCTTTATATTCATGACATGTGTCATGTCATGATTATGAAGGTGTCATGTCAGTCTTATGAACAC
>NW_026634854.1:0-2188 GCF_024868665.1 Triplophysa rosa
AATGAAAGAAAGAAAGAAAGCTGCTGTCACTCAGGGTCTATAAAGAATGTTGAATTCCCGGGGGCTTCGCACCCAACGTCTGTACTCAGGGATGTGTGTAGCCTTACCAAATATTTGGAGAAAAAAAGCAATTAAAATGAATACATTTGAGGAAACACGAACCTCTACAAATAAGTTATGACAGAGCCACAGGATCTAGTTGGAAACAAAAGGAGCGTTCTTGCAGATCGTCGTCGGGCTGCTCACCTCAGGCCAGCTAATCTCTGAGAAATGCGCTCTTGAGCACTCCGGTGTATTTTTTGGAGATTTAAATGGCCTGTTTTATTTGTTTTGTTCATAAAGGGATTTCGCCGCATAATAACAACGCCGCTGCCCGTCCAAAGCCGCCAGGAAAAACCAGCGTGGTTTCAGACGCAAAAACTCTTCGGCGCGCCGGGGGTCCGCCGGGGCCGGTGTCATCCGAGGTGATGCTGCCTGGTTCAGGGGTTTGACGTACAATAATACAAACAGATCTGTGCCAGACCTCACTGTCCGGGTTACAGCAAGTAGAGAAAGAGATTAACACCAGACTGTTGTACAACCCTTAACGTCTTTTCACATGACCTCACGCATCTTCCGTTCTGCCAGCGAAGCAGTGTATCGTTACACACCAAACTTTACACATTTTAAAGTTGAGCTCTGTCAACATTTTGAAACATTGAAGGGTGTACGGAACACTAAAGATAAGAGAACGGTGGACTATTGTAAAGCCTTCAATTTCAATTTTCCATAGACCTTTTATCATTATTTATTTATGTTGTTTGTACACAATGGTGTTTGTTAGTCTGAATACCCCTTTGTATATAGTTTTCATTATCTTTTTCTCTTTTATGCTATGTTGTTATTGTTATTTTTTTGTATTTGTCTCATGTATCTGTTGTTAATTAAGCATCAATAAAAAAATTAAAAGCAGTGTATGTAATGCACCTAAAAGCTGGTTTGCCAACCGCCAGTAAAACTCAAGAAGAAGAAGAAGTTACTTCCGCTAGCGCCTCAGAATGGAATTTACCAAGTAACTTGCACATCTGCCACAAATACAGCTAGATGATGTACAACGTCTTGCAGACAAATTTTCGCTAGCGACAAGATCAAAGCTAGAGAAAGGACACAAATTTTTCATTGAACAGTACCTGTTTGATTATGAAGGTAAGTGTTTTGTTTTCTTTTTGTGTTAGCGGAGGTGCTAGGATAAGTACTTGAATACGTGTTCTGTCCGTTTTTTTCACTGTTGTTAAATTCCAGCGCGACGGCAAAACGGAAGTTCTTCTTCTACTTCTTCTTGTTTGTTGCAAGACGGATGTTATGATACACTGCTTTGCGAAAAAGGCGGAAGTGAAGTGATGTCATTGTGAAAAGGGCCTATGGGACATGTATTTTTCATATATAATCATTGTTTTAGATGCTGGCGTGCATGTCAGTATAATCCTGCCCATCACTCATGTGACAATTCTGTCACGTCCAAAATCACACAAAAGCAATTCTAACTTTCAGATAAGTGCCAACCAGACCATTGAAACGCACATTCAACCGCATCAACACACACCAGACCTCTCCCTTCCCATCATTCATTTCTCCCGATGACACCATGTACACACACCTTCTAATCAAACATCTGGAAGCTGTTCACAGTCATTTCAATCACTCTATCCTAACCCACACCTCTCTCTCGCGCTGTACGCTCATCCATCTTTTTCTGCGATCAAGTTGAGTCTGTCATCGTGCCGACTGGGCTTTCCTGTCTGTCATCGCTGACGAAGGACCTTTTATCAAATCCTGGCTATTTAAGCATGCCCATTATAATCAATTTTACATTTAAACACACACACACAGTTATAAGAAGTATGATCTCTATATGCTGTGCTTTTTTGTTTAGTCTGTGGTTAACATTGATACAACCGTAGTCGCCTGGTTTATTATGTTAACGGCAGGGTATTTTCTCGTATGTGTCATACTTACATCCCGATTACATGGGAAAGCTGAACACCTATCATTATTGCTCTTTCATCTGCTGCTACCTTTAATCTCACATGTTTACCATCAGTTAAAAAGTCTGTTAAAATGTTTAGTCCACAAAAAAATTGTTATTGTCCATCGCAGTCTTTCTAGTGAAGGAAACATATTGGTCCGATTGGACCGGGTAACCATAAAA
>NW_026634855.1:0-2162 GCF_024868665.1 Triplophysa rosa
ATTTTTTATTTTACTAAACTATACACAATAAATAATAGATATCGCAATAATATTGTTAACCTGAATTCTTTTGGTCGCAATAGGCATGTGGTCTATATCTGTTATTGTGAAGGCCCTATTAAAGCACAATATAACTAATTTAACAATATTTTATAATATTTAATGAACTAATAATAATAATAATTTAAGGAAATATTGTGATAATTGTATGTATTTTAATATTTAGATATTTTGTAATAAAGTAATACTACTATTATGCAATCTTATTAATATATTGATTTTGTATGTGTCCAACAGACGTTAGATAGAAAATGTTAGATAACGTTAACCTTAAAGGAATTTCACCCAAAAATGTAAATTCCTTCATGTAATTCAAAACCGCAGCGCTATATCGCAAGGCTTCTAAAGCAATACAATAACAGACTAAAATGTAAGTCATGTGCAGACAAAAATTTGCATAATATTTTCCACTCCATCACCAATGTAAGTTGCCATATTGTGATACACAAATAAAATTTAAGAGCTACAGTTGAAAAGATTTTCAAATAATCATTAACAGGAATTATATTATCATGTGTCACTGAAAGACTTGGAATATACTGTAGCTCAATTCATATGACATCATGGATCTCTTATGTCACTTCATGTAAGATTGCAGCCAAACATCTCCCTTGTGTTTGTTCCACAGATATGACAGGAGGGAGAGTAAATAATGATAAATTCTCACCTTAGTGTGAACAATTCCTTTAAGCAACACTGCATTCGTTTTATATAGCAGAATGCGTGCTGGACAGCTGTCTAATCTCAACAGTGTCTGCGGTTTTTAAGAGTTCCCGTCACCTGTCAGCTTGCCATTCGTACTTTCTGATTTAGGGCCAGTGGGAAGATGACAGTTCAGGCACTCTGCATAATTCAGAATTGTCTTTAGATCTGTCACATTAAAAATGTCCTCGCCAGACACCCCTCAACAGACTGCAGTGCGCTATCTGTTAAACAAAACGTGGCAGCCAAACTCACAGCCAGGATGGGCGCGCTCCAGCAGGAGGAAGATGGCACGGGACGTACTGTATGATTGACATTCTCAGCGAGGTGGGTTCAACACAGTTTATGTATACACGCAAGCATGTGCACTAACCTGCCATGTGTGGAGGACAGGTAACAATGACGGCCTGACAAGTGATTGTGCTTGCAGAAGTCTTAACTTCTACATTCTCTGCATTCTGTAAGAGAAAAACATATTACAATTGATTCAAAGACGGAAAGTCAACACTGGCTTATATAGTGAGGTTTATATGGACTGAATCAGCAAGGACACGGGCACAATGTGGCTAATGCTATAAGTGAGTAGAAAATATCTTCTTTATTGATCCCGGTGGAAAATAAAGACTGGAAATGGAGAACACGCACACATAGAGCACTCAGTCAACAGGAAGGCATGTTATACAGTATTAATATGGCTCTCTGTCATTAAGTCTTCCTTAGACAATTTCACAAACAGACAGCCTTTGCCATTGATGGCCAGGGATAGATGAGTGTTGGCTGTTATGTATGCATGACCCCCAAAGGTTTCACAGACATGAGAGTGCCACTAATGACAGAGAACAGCTACCAAAACCTAAATCTTCTGCTTTGTTTATTAAAGGCACAATATGTAGCCTAAGATTTTTGCATTAAAATACACAGTAACACTTTACAGTAAGGTTGTATTTGTTAAAGGGGTCATATGGCGCGAATACGTGTTTTTTCTGTGTCTTTGGTGTGTTATAAGTTGCCCATGCATGTATTAGACACGTAAAATTGCAAAAAATGAAAGTATCGGAACAAAAGATGCATTCTATCTAAAAGCGAATGCTCGCCCAGACCTGCCTGAAACGCCTCGTGTAATCACACCCCCACAAATCTACGTCAGTTGGTGGTATGAGTTGTCTAAGACCGCCCAAATGTATACTCAAGTAAGGTGGGCGTACCTGTCAGCACAATTGCTTTGGAACCTGATGTTCCAAATATGGTAAGAGGCGTTACATTTCCGTCACACTCTTGCAGTATTGCATAGTGCATTAACTAATATTAAAAAATACAACCTTATTGTAAAGCGTTACCAAATATCCAAAAACCACAAGCACAATGTTACATATTCTGTTCGCTTGTGTACATTATGGCAA
>NW_026634856.1:0-2156 GCF_024868665.1 Triplophysa rosa
ATTACAGGACAAATAAGAGTAATCCCTTACTTTACTTTTTCAAAGAAAAAGTAATTCAATTACAGAAAAAATAAAGAGTAATCCCTTGCTTTACTTTTTCAAGGGCAAAGTATTAAATTACAGGACAAATAAAGAGTACTTTAATTTTCCACAATTAAATATATTACTCAGTATTTAGTTTAATTACATCAGAAGTAACTAATTAAATTACATAAAAATAACGAGTAATCCCTTGCTTTACTTTTTCAAGGGAAAAGTAATTAAATTACAGTAACTAATCACTTAGTAACGAGTTACACCCAACACTGTGTCAAACGCTGAAAGGAAGTTTGATTCCTCGTGTTATCGGCCCTTTTACACAATGAAACAGTGTGTCTGACCTCTCCGCAGAGTCTGCGTCTGATCTGAAAACTCCACCAGTCCAGGGATCTGTTCCACCACCGTCAGCGCTCCATCCTCCAGTTTACTGCCCAGACTCACTCGACTCGTGTCCACGATCATGTACTGATTATTATATGTGCCTGACGGACAGATTCACCATCACATTCACACATCCAGAGCAGAAACATTCCAACAACAAACACATCAAAAATCCTCTGACATACATTACAATTTGACTTTCTACAATTACGTGTTTCTCACCCGAGTTGAATCTAGAGAAGGTCTGTGCCCACTCCTCGCCGGTGTGTGCCAGCGCGTGTGCCAGTCGAACCCGCTGCCAGGCGAACAGACTGGCAGGAGTGATGTAAGAGTAGAGGGAGGTGTTGAAGACGTTATTGGTGGTCTGAGTCATCATCAAACCGCTGCCCAGCAGATAGAAATCATCCAGAGACACCAGAAAACCTCCACACACACACACACACACACACACACACACACACTAAGCTTTAGTCATGATGAACTTACACAACACTCACATTCCTCTGTTCATGATCTGTGTGTCAATTTAACGCCCTGCGAATGTCATGTCTCCAACACCAGGAGACACTGACCCCGCCCTGACATCATGATTGACAGGTCATCTTAGAATGCATTTTCCAAATCCACATTGAATTAAAAAAAAATTGTTCATTAGTGAGAACATTATTGGAAAAACAAAGTCAACAGAAACGAGAGATGTTGCTTTAGCAATAAACTGAAATCAGTTTAAGGCTCTAAAATTAAATAAATAAAAACTAAAGCGACACTAAATCTGAAATAAAACCTATATATCAATAAACAATAAAATGACATCAGAAAATCTGAACATTAAACTACAATTAACATGAAATGTAATATTTAGAAATAAAACCAATTTAAAGTATCAATAAAACAAAAAGAAAAGCTAAACTACGCATTTAAAGAAAACAACATTTAAATGATCATTTTCCTAAAGATGCTTGACCGTACTGGTTCAAGTATCAGTTCAGATGACAAATTTTCATTTTACTTTTGCAACTTGCAAAAGCATTGAAATGTACAGTATTTAAAGTCCCAGTGAAATAAAAAATGACAATGCCTATTTTTTCATGAAATATTGCAGCGTTTATTGTAAATAGTTGATCAATGTGGGTCGTTCTCTTTTTAAAATTCATCTACCCTCATAATCTTTAGTTAAAATCTGAAAATGCACTTCCTTCCAGTAGTGACTATCCATCTTAAATGGGCGGAGCATCCGTTAACACCATTTCAAAATGCAACGGCTGTTTTTATACATCCAATCAAATCGCAGAGAAAGACGAAAGCCACGCCTACTATTTTTATCATTCGAAATTCTATTTCACTAGGATATATGTCAAAACACGGAAGTGAAAACGATCGCAACTTCCAGTTCACGGGGACTTTAAATTACATAGAACACTGGACATTTTTATTTTGCACCAGATGATGCGCATGAGTTTTAGAAAGAATGATGTAAACGACGCCGGTCCAGAACAACTTCCTGGAAAGAAGTGGTTCATTGAAAAACATAAACACATTTGATTTATATACTGCATTAACATGACACCCGTACGCTAAGCAGCTGTGTTAAACACAGAAAACTAGTGTCCACTGCATACAGGTAGTCAGTCTGTTTCTGTGAGGTCACGTGTGTGTGTGTGTGTGTGTGTGTGTGTATGTGTGTGTGCGTGCGTGTGTGTGTGTGTGTGTGTGTGTGTGTGTGTGTGTGTGTGTGT
>NW_026634857.1:0-2153 GCF_024868665.1 Triplophysa rosa
GCATTTTATATTGCACAAATGTATTCGATATTGCACAAATGCACTATACTGTATATTGCATTAATATATATATTGCACAAATGCACTTTATATTACACAAATGCACTCTATATTGCACAAATACACTCTGTATTTATTGCACAATTGCACTCGATATTGCACAAATGGACTTTATATTGCACAAATGATTTGATATTCTACAAAAGCATTTTATATTGCACAAATGTATTCGATATTGAACAAATGCACTTTATATTGCACAAATGCACTTAAAAATTGCACAAATGCACTCTGTATCACACAAAAACATTTTTACTTTACAAATGTGCTCTGTATTGCACAAATGCACTTTTTGTATCACTCTTGTATTACACAAATATGTTTTATATTTCACAAATGCATTTAAAAGCCTTTTGTTTACGACACTGAAATGAATTCTTATTTCAGAAATCCCAGTGCACTCTTTTCAAGTCATTTGAGATGTGGAGAATTGAAAGTAATATCTGTTAATGTAATGTCTGTGCCAGTAGCAGATGGAATTACAAAAATAACTGCGTTTGTCCTGGATAATCAAATCTAAAGAATTTGGGAGAGGTGCAGAAATGACCACCACTGTTCTAGGGTGTTGTGAGTGGGTCTTTAGTGTATATTCTGGACTCTAGATATGATATGCTACTAAAATAAACAGACCCATGTTATATAAGCAGCAAAATCATAACATTAACACACTTAATAAACTGACTTCAAATGTGACTTCAGGTTCCTCTAAACGTATACATGCCTTAAAAGATTTTAACATAAATTACAAACTTTGTCACTTACATGTTGTACCTCCTTCAAGTATGATGAAGGATTTAGCATTTTAAAACGATCAGAGTTCTCTCTTTGAACCTATGTCGAGTTTCTTGTTTTCTTGTGTGTGTTTACAGGGTCTGATGTGGCCGGTTTTGATGGCAGTGGTCACTTTCTCTTCAGACAGGATCCCAGCGCTGGTTCTACAGACAAAGATGTTTTTAAAATGAACTTCAAAACCCTGCAGAGCTCTGGGATGTTGGTTCACATGGAAGGCTTCAGCGGCCTCACGCTCACTGTGGAATTATTCAAAGGGAAACTTTTACTTCAACTCAGAAAAGGTACAAATACTCCTGTTTTCACTTGAGATGCTTTGTGTTTATGACAGATACGATTCTTTGCAGCATTAAAGCTTTGTATTATCAGTACCCTGTAAGCTGATAAAACAAATCATACAATAATGATATAAAACAAAAACGTGTGTGATCTGGACATGTTTTTTTTACATCTGAAATTTGAGAGATGCACTAAATCATAAACATATGCTCTTCTGCTACTTTATTTCATTCCTTATTAGTGTGAATATGGGACATTACCATTAGATTATCTGTATCAATAATGCAGCAGGTGATGGAGGAAGGTTTAGCATTCATGAGGTTCAGGTCTGGAATGAAGCGCCTGCAGGTGTCATTCAGAGACGCAGTCTGTCGTATGGCCGTATGGCAGCCCTTTCCAGAATGCCATCTGCGTGCGCTGTGTCTGAGAGCCACTGCCAGCGTCACGGGGCACAGATCTGCTTCCTCTCTCTTACCAAACACTGGCACAAATACAACTGTGTACAAATGTGACGACATGACACACTTTCAGAATCAGTTAAGAGAACAAATGCTCATTTGGACCCTTCGCTGGTTAGCTCATTTCTCAAATGAAATCCTTCCCTGTGCTGACACATCATGCGGAGCTTACTTATGTTGGACGCGTTGTGAGAAGAAAGTAAGAGGCCAGCCAGATGTCCTGCTTAACAGGAATGTCTCTTTACAACAGAATGAAAGTCTGAGCTCTGGTGAAGGAAAATGTAAACACTGAAACACACCTGAGGATCAAATAATTATTGCAACACATAGTGTTGTGTTGTTTGAACCCAAAACACTTACAACAAATATTTATACATCGAGAGAGAGAGAGAGAGAGTCAGGCAGACAGACAGACAGTCATGCAGGCAGACAGACACACAGTCTGTCTGTCTGACAGATAGACCGTCAGACAGACAGACACACAGTCATGCAGACAGACAGATAGACCATCAGACAGACAGACAGTCATGCAGATAGACCGTCAGATGGACAGACACACAGTCATGC
>NW_026634858.1:0-2153 GCF_024868665.1 Triplophysa rosa
CACACACACACACACACACACACACGCACGAACAGTGGGTCTGCTGCCAATGAGATGGTGTGTGTAATAACACACTGGTGTATGGGAATCTGTCTCCGCATGTTAATTCTTCCTTCACGCTTGCCTTGATGAAGACAGAGCTTCTAATTGATGCTAAACAAACTGCTGACCCAGAGCACAGCTCAAGGTCCTGTCTGCGCGCACACACGCTCTTCTGCATATGCATGCTGCTGGGACATACGAGCGGGATGCTCATGCGCATACATGCAGCAGCCTGCAAACACACGAACTGTACGCAGGTAGTTCTTAAAGACAATGTTGTAGCTGTTGTCTTTGATTTCACCGTGCAGGAACGCATGCATGTGCATATTCCTGCATATGCGCGCTCCCTTCGTGTGGAGTGCCTAGTCCTCTATGTGATCAAAAGTACAAATATTTGGTGTAGTGTATGAATGAATGAGCTTACATAAGCTGCATACATAAGACGTGTCAAATATTCAGCAAAACCCTGTTTCAGATGAAGTCCTGCCACAAAAGTGCAGTGATACACCAGTGAAAGAGTGCTGTAGGTGCTATCTTGTGTCTTCACCAAACACAGGGGCGCTTTTGTGTCATCTTCCCACAGATGATTTCACTGCGCTTCACTTTAGGAAGGGCAAGTGTCCACATGCTTGTGCTGAACGCATGCCAGAGGCGGGCGGGAGGGAGACAGGTCGAGCAGCACACGCTTAGTGTGTGTTTTCTCTCTCCCTCTCCTCTGAGAGTTGGATCTTTTTTGAAGGTGATCTGAGGTAGCGTCGTCTCTGGTGCTTGCAGCTTGTGTACCCTCTCCAGCTGGACCCCCAGGGGTCTGAAACCAACCCAGCGCCAGCTCCTGATCCGGCCCTGGGCATTTTTTTCCCCTAAAGCCACCAGATGAACATTTTCCTGCACTGTCATTTAAAATACAGGAAGCTACGGCGTCATGAAAAGATCATACACCAATAGGATGTCAGAGGTTTGTGCATGTGATCATATTTTTCATGGGTTACATGAACAAGATGGAACACGATACAAGTCAAAAAGAGAGCGAGAGAGAGAGACTCATCTAAATGCTTTAGGCATGTCTGTCATTATACATTCATGCGGAGTCATTACAATTTCAAAGCAAATGATTTTTATAGTTTAAACATTTGTTTACTTTACTATATTTGCATATACAGCAGAGGAGAATATTTACAGTTGACATTTTGGAACAGAGCGCACATGACAGGGGAAGACGCCTCAGGATGAAACTGAGGAGGGACATGAAGCCGGTGTGTGTGTAAATGCTGACAAAAAATGACACTCCGGCACAGATCGGTCACAAGTGTGCTCCCAACATTTAAGATCATTTAACTAAGGTGTTAAAATGCCCTATCTAAAGAAAGAAAAGGAAAGCATCTGCCTTCAACATCTGTCTGTGTTAAACAGCTCTTAAGACGTTCAGTGGCTGATCTTAATGGTGCAGGAACAACAATATGTTCATTGCTGTAGAAGTTCAGACTGCAGGCTGTTAGCAAACTTTTGCTCCGCGATTACGAGTACAAATCTTCACACCTGCGTCAAAATTCTTTCTCTAATGTTTATTTCTCTCTCCTCCGCCCATCTCTGGTGTTTTCCTCCAGGTGGCACTTCTTTTCAATAACCCGTCCGACCTGCTGCTTGCACAAACACATCACTGCACACGTCTGCAATGCGTACTGTATATCATATGATAAATACAGAGAGAGAAACGAATACATAGCGAGTCTCTCTTCTGACGCTCACCTGCCCATTGCCGGCTCTTTTACGCGGCTCATCGTGAGCACTCTGTGGTGTTCTGACACCTTTCTTTCACGGGCAGCATTTAGTTTTTCTGTGCCTGCCTGTCTCTATCGTGAGTTTATCACTCGCTCTCTATGGCTTCATCTCTGTATGTACAGTATGTATCTATTATTAGCTGAAGTCTTCCCTGGGGATTTCAGTGGCTAAACTCCATATTCATGACACATCACTTGCAGGATTAGAATTATACTGGATACAGATGGAAAGCTGTCGCTAACCCTGGAACAGACAGACACACACACACACAAACACACGCATACACGCACACACACACACACACACGCACACACACACACACACACACACAC
>NW_026634859.1:0-2120 GCF_024868665.1 Triplophysa rosa
AGTGTGTGTGCGTGCGTGTGCTTCTGTGTGTGTTTTTGTATGCGTGAGTGTGTGTGCGTGCGTGTGCTTCTGTGTGTGTTTTTGTATGCGTGAGTTTGTGTGCGTGTGTGTGTGTGTATGTTTTTGTATGCGTGCGTTTGTGTGTGTGCGTGCGTGGCTTGTGTGTGTGTGTGGTGATTCATACACTTGTTTGTGGATGAAAAGAAGAGATGGCGCTGGTGTAAAAGATATTTAAGGAGCAAATAAAATAATGTGTGAGATGGTTAGACAGCACAATCCAGGAGACGTTCCCATCTGAATCTTTGTGTTTTTCTCTGTTGTGTTGTGCATTAGCTGTGGGGCTTTAATGAAAGTCGTCCAGCGACATTATGAGAATCATGTGAAGAGTTTGAACTCCTCTCCTGTTGCCTTCAGCTGTTCTCTCACTAGACCTCACACACACAAACACAAACGCAGAGATAACACAACGTGTAGCCGTGGGAGTTTTAAAACATAAATGTATTTTTAGTTGATTGTGACATCACTGTAGAGCACAATGGCCAGCGGCGGTACGCCACTCAAATACACTTTAAGCCACGAACACGCTGTACTGAAACATCTGCTAACGTTTTCTCTCTCACGTTTTCTCATTCTCTCTGTTTTCTCCCTGAAGCGCTCCATTTGCCCTCAATAAAAATCAACCGCTACAGAAACCTGAGTTCAGACGCGTGTTCTGTAAACGCAGACTGGTCTCCTGTAAGGTGAAGTGGAGTGTGTGAAATACAAAAGTTGAAATTTTTCTGCACAGATATGTTTTACACAAACTTGATAAAAAAACCTCCATCACGTAATTCCTCTTTGCGTCCAGCACAACATTTATATTTTGTCATTTAGCAGACGCTTTCATTCCATGCATAAGTGTCCAGACGTTAGAGTATTTGTTTTGGTTTATCTTTCATTGTGTGTGTTTGTGTTTAGTCGGGTCATTATTCACATGAATGAGCACTTTTGAAGGATGTTTTCCGTTCTGTTGTTGCTGGATCGATTAATGTGTCTGATTCCAGCACAGATCTGACAGGAAGTAGGTCAGCAGAAGCACACCTCCTCCTGTTCAGAATAAATGAACAACATTTAATAATAATGACCGTCTGAAATAACCAACGCTTTTGTCCTGCAGTTTTCTAATGTTTCAATATCAGATACGGTGTCATTTTTGCATGTTCTGTTCCTTTAATTGGATGCTTTCCTCTCTAGAGAACAAATCTAGAATCCACATCACAGAGGTTTTAGAGCTCCCAGGAACAAGAGTTTAAGTTTTGTAAATCAAAGAGTGCTTCCATCTAAAAGCGTATCTGATTCTAATAGAACAGCCACTCGGTGCTCAGTGTTTCTATCTTTAGGATTCTGTTTGCTGGACCTTCATTTAGTATCTGTGAATGTGGAAAGATGGTTTAAGATGACAATGTTGGGCTTGACAGTCTTGCACACTTATAGAATAACTGCGATCCGATCTCTTTAGTATTTCAGCAAAGATGCTTCAAGTGTGGTCTTTGCAGTTTTTCCCCAAATTAAAATGTCTCAGTTTTAGATGGTTCGGGTGAATTCCTAACAATTCTGGTATATATAAAATATCAGTTAAACAGAAAATGGCTGTTGAAAAAATGCTACATATATAGACTTATTTCTGACAATTAGATCTGTATTTTCTGAGGATTTTTCTGTGGACCCTTGGGGAAAGATGTCAGTGTTTATGATAGACGTGCAGTGATCTGATGATGATGATCATTTGAAAGGCCAGTTCTCTGCTCAGACTCTTTTAATGACAGACGTTGTTTAACTGCTGTGATGTTAGCGGCTTCAAGGCTTCTGATTCAATATACAACACGTCAGTACACTAGTCCCTGTGAGGTGAGATCTTTTACTTGAGCTGTTTTTCTTTCATTTCTTTCATTTATATTTTACATTTCCATAAAGTGTTGTGTTTCTGTCATCAATAAAAGCTGCTTTTCTAGAGAGGAGAGACAGTATTACTGCAGTTTACCACCACTGTGTGTGTGTGTGTGTGTGTGTGTGCGTGTGTGTGTGTGTGTGTGTGTGTGTGTGAGTGTACCTTGTAAACCCTACGGTATGGGGACAAATGT
>NW_026634860.1:0-2111 GCF_024868665.1 Triplophysa rosa
CTACATAACAGAGCTTCTACCACACTACAACCCATCACGCTCTCTAAGATCTCAAAACTCCAGACTTTTGATAACACCTAGAATAACTAAATCCACCAAAGGGGGTAGAGCTTTCTCATACGTAGCACCTAAACTCTGGAATAGCCTTCCCGATACTATTCGAGGGTCAGACACACTCTCCCAATTTAAATATAGATTAAAGACACATCTTTTCAGCCAAGCATTCACTTAATTCAAAATATGCTAAATAAACCACCGGGAGACTGCATTTATTAGATATTATTTACTAGAATAATCGTGCTTGTTCTATAACACCATGCACTGTGCTGTGTTTGACCTTTTTTGTGTTTTTCAGTTTTTCTTATTTTCTCCTGTAAAGCTGCTTTGGAACAATGCCCATTGTGAAAAGTGCTATATAAATAAAATTGAATTGAATTGAATAGCACCTGCGCTCCATATGAGTTACAAAAACAACACAACATCTGATTTGCCACGGTGGGCATAACAATCCGGTTTACCCGCTTTTGAGCTGCTCTGCGGTAAGATGGAGGAGCTTCTCTTCCAGGTCAATGCGATTTGTTTTAATGTTTTATTGAGTTCGCTGCAATCCAAAAATGTAATTTTCTTACACTCAAGTACTGGAAAAGTTCGACTGGGTAGCAGTCTTGATAACAGATGCCAATCAAACATTATTCAAAAATACATTTTATTTATTTTTATTGATTTCAGATATTATCATGCATCTTATTTGCAATTATATTAAAATCAATAAAGTAATAATATTTTAAGAAAATATGTACATAAAATATAATAGGTGGGAGGGACAATGCCCGTCAGGTCTGTTTAGTTACATTGCTAGTTGTTCACCCCAACCTTACCCTACAACTTTATTATTAAACACTCGTTAGCCACTTTTCGATCTTTTTTCATTTTATTAAGAATAAATGGCTTTATGATCTGATATGTGATGGGGAAAAGGTAGGCAGGAGGTAGATTAGAACCTGTGACGATCTAAAGTTAATATATGCTTTACCCTCTACGCCAATGGAGACGCTAGCCAGCGTCATTCTTACATCTTCTTTAGACGGGCTATTTGCAATCAGTGTAAATACTTGGGGGTGCTTTGCCAGTGCTAAGGAGTTTTCTGACGGGGCTATAGCCCCAGCAAGCCTCCCCCCCAGCGCCGCCCTTAGGTCCATTAAATATGTTTTGTATGGAATGTGCAAGGTAACTGTAGGTGGACCAAAATGTTTTGAAAGAAAGAAAGAAGCCAAGTAACAAGCCAACAAACAAAAAACAAGCCATGTTTTCAGACATATTACTTCCCTTCGTGTCATGTGCTATTATATAGGCACATTGTGTGTTGACAGACAGGTGATCTGACAACAGGAAATACACTATATATTTTATTAACTAGCATAAATCCTACTGTGACCACTGAACTGTATTTTTTCTGTAATAACCTCTGTTGCCAACCATTCACATGTGATTTCATAAATCCTCTAAATCTGCCCTTCATGTGGATTGCGATAGCATCACAGTAAAATGAATGTCAGCAAAGATGAATCACCTTATAAAATGATTAAACAGATCAATTCAAACACATTGTCTAGAAGGCCAACATAACAAATTTACACACACAACTGTATACTGTATCTATTTTCTGCAAATAAATGCAACTAAATAACTATTTTATCAGGTAATGTTACTTGAACACGTACCTATATATTGTAAATTCTGAATAAATTCTGAATAACTGAATATACTGTATGTAGGTTTTATTTAGTTTAAATGTAACAGACACTGCAACAATACATTGTAAAATGGTGATTTAATGAAAATTCGTAATGGTCTCTTATTTCTTTTTTCTGGGGCTGTGTGTGTGTGTGTACATGTTTGTATATCCCGGTGGGGACCTAAACCTGAATACACACCAACACATGGGGACTCGTGTCACCGTGGGGACCAAAATTGAGGTCCCCACGGGCAAAAAAAGCTAATAAATTGTACAGAACAATATTTTTTACAAATCTAAAAATGCAAAAAGTGTTCTATGATCTTTAGGTTTAGGGATAGGGTTAGGGATAGGGGATAGAATATACAGTTTGTAC
>NW_026634861.1:0-2109 GCF_024868665.1 Triplophysa rosa
GTTTTGGCCCATGTGTTGACAGGAGCTGTGCCTGGCAACAATAAACTAAATGAGAGAGTGAACATTCCATCATTCATGTGGATGACATTCTGCTGCTATAATTTCAATAATAACAAGAAGTCACTGTTCTCCAAAGCATACTGGGCTCCAAACAAAGATGAAAAAGACAACACTGTCACAATCAATGAAATAACCCTGCAGGAATTACAGAAAAATCTGAATACAAACAAGATTAAAGTCACCTATCTATTTGACAAGGACTGTAAATAACAGAAATGTTTACATTCCGCTAAAAGTAAAGATTCAGAAGCAGAAATAAAACAATGTTTTTTCGGTTAGATTTCTGTCAAATCATTTTATGCTCTTCTTGCATCACCTTACAGCCAGCTTTTAACTTTTACTTTTACATTTACTAATTCTTCTTAGCACACAAACAGCTAATAACGTTTTAACAAGTATACTGCAAAAATATACAGTATAGAAAGTAATTGGTTGAAAAAGATGTCTGTATGTAAAGAAATGGGATTGTGTGTATACTGTGTGCCCTTTCTGCAATAAAGTTCAAAAAGTGCAACATTGGTATATCAGACTCATGTCACTCATTGGTATAAAATGTGACATAATTATTACTACTGCATAATTGTTATATTGTATATACTAGATCAGAGATAACATCACAATAAATATTTTTTATTACAAATATTATCTATATTTATTTTTTCATAATTAAAAAAAATAGAAAAAACATCAGTTTTATGAAAAAATAAATATAGATAATATTTGTAATAAAAAAATATTTATTTCAGATGAATCAGAGAATAAAAGTGTCTAGAGCTCAGAGAACTGATTACCGGAAGAGACATTGCAGAGAACTGCAGTGTGTTCCTCTTCCTAAGCCCTTTGTGAAAAATATCTGCAAAATTCACCAACACCGTGGTCAACCTTTCACAAAATTGCTGCATTCAGGTATTTTCTGCTCCATACGCAAATGCTTCAATACCTTCCTAGCTGCTTACAAAAGTTTTTACAAATATTAAAGTACAAGTCCAAATACCCACACTTGCGGTCTTGTCACTTGACAGCGTGTGCATGCTGCAGGCAGTGACCAAAGACTGTCCCATGTCTCAGAAGTGCCAAAGTGCAGTGCCTTTAAAGAACACTAAATACCCACATCACATCTGGAATACTAGTGGTATTTTGAGGCTAAACGTATCCCATCATGCATCTTGTTCTGGATATAAATCAATGTAATAATTTGGTTGTAGAACGTAGAGTGTTGCACATTTTATTCTGCAAACCGCAGGTTAAGTATTTTGTCAAATGTTTGCAACTGCTTTTATTTAATTAGAAACTATACTGCTAATGTGGCTAAACGTAAAAAATACATTCTAATAGTGAGTATCTGCTGCAATATCCATTTTAAATACTTATTTTTATTACACTACAACTGTAATATTTAACCATTAATAAACTTTTTGATATTGTATTAAATTAGGCTATAATAAAATTGTTTGCCCTTGGATATATGCTTTATAAGCTAATGGGGAGGTATACGCAATAAAGGGATAATTCACCCCAAAATGAAAATTCTGTCATCATTTACTCACCCTCCAGTTGTTCCAAATCTGTATAAATGTCTTTGTTCTGATGAACACAGAGAAAGATATTTGAAAGAATGCTTATTACCAAACAGATCTTGACTAGTAGGAAATAATACAATGTTAGTAAAAAGTGCCAAAGAACAACAGAACAAAAAAAAATGATAAAGTAATTTTTTCCTATGGGAGTCAATGGGGGATGAGATCTGTTTGGTAATAAGCATTCTTTCAAATATCTTTCTCTGTGTTCATCAGAACAAAGAAATGTATACACATTTGGAACAACTCGAAGGTGAGTAAATGATGACAGAATTTTTGGGTGAAGTATCCCTAAGTAACAATAAAGTAAATAAATAACAAAGTAATACGTTGTGATGCTTTTAAGAGTTGCAGAATGCTATAGCAATAGCTATAATAGATCTATCTTTAAATGACATTTACTTTCTGCTCTTGCTGTGGGCTTGTGGTCATAAAATGAATGTTTGTGGAGTTTTTTTTTGTCTGTTGTGAA